>NC_041402.2:94460590-94760590 GCF_900747795.2 Erpetoichthys calabaricus | reverse complement strand
TCACTTACATATTTAGCTCTACAAAATGAAATGAATAGTAAACTGGTTTGCCCTGTAGGCCTTATTGTGCCCTTTTACCAGTAAAACAGATTACACAATGGCCAAAGAAATCTTTCACTTTTCCTGACCAGCAAATAAGCCAGGTTGAGAAAGTCAAACTATAATCTCTCTATTAAAAAGTGATCTTTATTTATTTTTCATAAAGTGTAATATTTTCATGATTTGCCATTCTATTGAGAAATATAGAGGGGGAATTCTAATGATAAATCTATGTGAAAGTATTTGTCAATTTTTTTTTTTTGCTTTAAAGAGTATTGAAAACAGCATTGCAATAATGATTGGTTAAATATTCTAGAATATAAAACAGCATATCTAGTTCTTTGATTAGCACAAGTTATATCAAGTTCTTTAAAATCATTTTTAAAAAGGTATCATTTGTCAAATTCTTGATAATAAAATTTGTAAGGTGAAGGTATGCAAGTGTATTTTGATTGAATCCAGTCAGGTTAATGTGTGTTAGGCTGACAAAGTAAATTTCTATATGCTTAATTTGAAGAATAAAGATGATGTGTGAATAGTAGGAAGGAAAAAGAAAAGAGGGGTATATGATTAGTCTAGTGGTTATATCAAAATATATATATATATGAGTATACATATATATATACAGTATATATATATATTGTGATAGTTGCCCGGACACCACCAGTCGGAGACCACATCTTTATAAAATGCACACGTTTATTAGCCATTAATAAACACAATTCCACCATCACACAATGCACTCAGCAATAATCACCACTATATTTGCCGCCTCTACTCCTCCAGGGAGCTTCGTCCTTCTCCCACTCCCGACTCTGGCTCTCTGACTGCAAGGAGGCGGCCCCTTTTATTCCCACCCGGATGTGCTCCAGGTGGCTGATGCTGTCCATCCGGCAGCACTTCCTGGTGTGGCGGAAGTGCTGCCCTTTGAACCGGAAGCACTCTGGGCGTCCCTGGCCGATCCCTCCGCCATCTTGCCAAGTGTGGCGGAAGTAATCACATCCGGGTCTCCTGAGGCTTAAACCGCCCCCTGGCAGTGGCCACGGTTCCCAATAGTATAAATCCTCTTTGTCCCTGTCCCGTGGTCCTCTTTTTATCCAGGGCGGCTGCCCCCTTGTGCCCCGGAAGCTATTAATGTCCCTTTCTGGTCCTTTCCAGCATCCCGGCCAGGTAATGACCGCAGTCATCTGTGACAATATATATATATCTCATCGTGCTATGTATCATAGTTTACTTTTGGTACCAATTAATTTGCAAGAATCTGAGAGAGAGGAAGCGAACCGAGTAGAAGGGGGTGGGGCCCTCCTCACTCATGCACCAGCCTCCGTTCGAATCTGTCTACCTCTCACCACGTGTTGCAGCATACCTTGCCTCCGCTTAGCTAGCGATATCTGTTTGTTCAACAGACATTATCATCTACAGATTGTTAACAAGTAATGTTTGACGTTTTTGAGAGAGAGATCAGAGCTAAGTGTGTTTTAGAGGGTAGCTGCTGAATGCCATAGATATCATAGCCACATGCTTTTCTCCCCACGCAGGGGACACTCTCCCGTTAGAGCTGAACACGATAAGATACAGTGCCAACATTTGATGTTAGAGCATACCTATCTTCTGTCGCCAGAATTATATTTTTCTTTTAAATTTATTTTTAAAGTATACCCTGTTTCACTACTACATGGGCAGAGCCGCAGGAGATAAAGTGATCAGGGGAAATTATTTGAAGTCCTCTCACTTTAACTGCATAGATTAAAAGTATTAAGGTGGGTTTAAAAAAGGTTTAGAAATTACTTAATGGATGATTCATGATATTTTGGTAATTTAATGAGCAAGAAGAAAAGGCTTATGGAAGTCTTTTATTTGACGTATATGTTCCACACAGGGGTGGCACGATGGCTCAGAGGTTGCACTGCTGACTAGCAGTAAGGGGACCAGGGGCTTGTGTCCCAGGGGCTTCTTGAGTAGAGTCTGCATGTTCTGCCTGTGTCCATATAGGTTTTGTCTGGGTACTCTAGTTTCCTCCCACAGTTCAAAGAAATGCAGGTTAGGTTTATTGCCAATGCTACATTGGCCCCCAGTATAAGTGTGTGTTCATCCTGTGATTGACTAATTCCATGTCCAGGGAAAGTTCCTGCCTTGAGCCAGACGCTTGGTGGGACAGGTGACCCTGCTATGGATAAGCAGGGTTTGGAAGATGGATTGATAAATGTTCCAGGCAGAGATCCTTTGAATGGAATTATTTTTGATGTAGCGATGTAAATACATTTCAAGAAAGGAGCATCATATTTCAAAAAGCAACAAGTAGTAAATGAAATACTTATTTCTTTAAAGTCAGTGTAAACAATGTAAACAACATGTTATGAAATGTAATTTTAGAGTGAATCATAGCACAGCTTAGGGAAGATGTAATACTCTTCCATGGTTGAAAAAAGTCCTATCAATTAAAGTGGAGCAGAAAGCAAAGTGTCTCAAAGAATAATGTATTTGAGCAGGAAAATACTGGAAACAAAGGCTGCTTAATGAAATTAAATAGGAAAAAACACTGGTGGTAGAAAATGTAAACATTATTGGATTTTTTATTAAATTGCACAGCTCAGATAGAAATGACATTTAAAAACCTGAAAATCAATTAGAAAACAGCTTTTTAAATATTTTGACAAAACAGAATACTACACAGACAACTTATAATAGTTACTTCAGGCTCCTAAGCAGTAGGGCTCAAAAACTAAACTTGTATAATGGAATTAATGAAAATTGCTAGCTCATGGTTACTATAATACCAATGGATATAATACCATTCACAAGTCCTGGGCCAGTGCTACTTTGCCTCAGAATAAATGAATCATAGATTGATGCCTCCCAGCTATGACATTTGTAAAATTCTTCTTGGCATCAAAGATGACTTGTACGTTAATGGAATTTCACTGCTTATGGTTAATAAAAGAAACTTCATTCTCACTAGGTTCTCTTATTGCAATATGTGTGCAATGAATTACTTTGATTACAGTATATACTCGCATATAAGTCAGGTCTTGAAACCCAAAAAAATTGATCATAAAATCAGACCCCGACTTAAACGCTTGTTCAACAATGCAACACTTAATTATTTTTTTTTACATACTAGGGGGCTTCACTCGCCAACCCCCGTGTTTGGTTTTCTGGATACACACTTTTAAGATTATTTTTTCTTTGAAGTGTTGCTATGTAAAAGCAATATTTGGAATCTTCATGTCCCGATATGCTGAATCTTTCAAATGAGGTCAGTGAGACATGTGTTTAATGACTTTGTACCATAATTCAGGATAGGTTTTTCTGTTTGGAATTTCAGCACAGACAAAGCGATCTACATCATCAGCAGTTAATAATTTTTTTTGCAAAGTATCCAATAAATGCATTTGAGGTAAACTCCATTTTTGAAATTCTCTGATTTAAACTTCAAATCCTTACAATATTTATATACTTCTGAAATATCACCTATGTCCATATACAGTATTCGATCTCTATTCGCCTTTTCATTATTTCTCTGAGTAATAATTTCCCTTTTTTTGTGTTAATGTGATGTTTACTTTCTTTTTTGACACTGTCGTTTTGTTCTGCTTTCATATTTTGTATCTTGCTCTGCATGTGTTTTGTGCCTACGTTTTTTTTTTGAGTCTTTTGAATTCCAGTTTTCATTATCTCTAACCTGTTCTGCATGTGTTTGGCCTTCTTGTTTTTTAACCTCTTTATGACATTTTACTTTGTTTTCTACTCTGTTTTTTATTTCTCACCTCACTTTGTCCTGCTTTTTTTTCAGTGACACCTGGTCTGTTGTGATTATTTTCCCTTTTTCGAGTAATAATTTCCATTTGTTTGTGCTACTACGATCTTTACTTTCTTTTTTTTATACAGTAATCCCTCCTCCATCGCAGGGGTTGCATTCCAGAACCCCCCACGAAAGGTGAAAATCCGCGAAGTAGAAACCATATGTTTATATGGTTATTTTTATAGTGTCATGCTTGGGTCACAGATTTGCACAGAAACACAGGAGGTTATAGAGAGACAGGAACTTTATTCAAACACTGCAAACAAGCATTTGTCTCTTTTTCAAAAGTTTAAACTGTGCTCCATGACAAGATAGAGATGACAGTTCCGTCTCACAATTAAAAGAATGCAAACATATCTTCCTCTTCAAAGGAGTGCGTGTCAGGAGCAGAGAATGTCAGAGAGAGAGAGAAATGCAAACAAATCAATAGGGCTGTTTGGCTTTTAAGTATGCGAAGCACCGCAGCACAAAGCTGTTGAAGGCAGCAGCTCACATCCCCTCCGTCAGGAGCAGAGAGAGAGAGACAGAGAAAAACAAACAATGAAAAATCAATACGTGCCCTTCGAGCTTTTAAGTATGCGAAGCACCGTGCAGCATGTCGCTTCACGAAGCAGCTGCACAAAAGGGAACAACATGAAGATAATCTTTCAGCATTTTTAAACGAGCGTCCGTATCGTCTAGGTGTGCGAACAGCCCCCCTGCTCAATCCCCCTACGTCAGGATCAGAGAATGTCAGCGCAAGAGAGAGAGAGAGAAAAGTAAGTTGGGTAGCTTCTCAGCCATCTGCCAATAGCAGATGGTGCAGACCTATAAATATCTGGGAGTGCAGCTGGATGATAAATTAGACTGGACTGCCAATACTGATGCGCTGTGCAAGAAAGGACAGAGCCGGTTATACTACCTTAGAAGGCTGGCGTCCTTCAACATCTGCAATAAGATGATGCAGATGTTCTATCAGACAGTTGTGGCGAGCGCCCTCTTCTACGCAGTGGTGTGATGGGGAGGCAGCATTAAGAGGAAAGACGCCTCACGTCTGGACAAACTGGTGAGGAAGGCAAGCTCTATTGTTGGCATGGAGCTGGACAGTTTAACATCTGTGGCAGAGCAAAGGGCGCTCAGCAGGCTCCTATCAATTATGGAGAATCCACTGCATCCACTTAATAGTATCATCTCCAGACAGAAGAGCAGCTTCAGCGACAGACTGCTGTCACTGTCCTGCTCCACTGACAGATTGAGGAGATCGTTTCTCCCCCAAACTATGCGACTCTTTAATTCCACCCAGAGGGGTAAACGTTAACATTCAACATTATACATAGTTATTGTCTGTTTTTCTGTTTTTCACCTGCATTGTTATCATTCTTTAATTTAATATTATTTATTGTATCAGTATGCTGCTGCTGAAGAATGTGAATTTCCCATTGGGATTAATAAAGTATCTATCTATCTATCTATCTATCTATCTATCTATCTATCTATCTATCTATCTATCTATCTATCTATCTATCTATCTATCTATCTATCTATCTATCTATCTATCTATCTATCTATCTATCTATCTATCTATCTATCTATCTAATAGCATCCCTTGTATGAAATCAACTGGGCAAACCAACTGAGGAAGCATGTACCAGAAATTAAAAGACCCATTGTCCGCAGAAACCCGCGAAGCAGCGAAAAATCTGCGATATATATTTAAATATGCTTACATATAAAATCCGCAATAGAGTGAAGCCGCGAAAGACGAAGCGCCATATAGCAAGGGATCACTGTACTTTCTAATTTTCCTACTTTCATATTCTGTACCTTTCTCCACATGTGTATCGCGCCAATTTTTTTTTTTTTTGATCCTTTCGAATTCCACTGCTTTCATAATCTCTAACCTACTGTGCATGTGTATAGTGCCAACGTTTATGAACATCTTTATGAAGTTCTACTTTGTCTTTTACTCTGTCTTTTAATTCTGAGCCCGATTCGATGTGCTTTGTTTCAACTCCACTTGTTACAGGCTGATAATTACTTTCCTTATTTTCTGAATTTGCACCTAGATTATTTTTTCTTTTTTGCTCTTTTTTCTTTCCAACGCTTTTGAGTCTCTTTTCTCCGGGCTGCTTTCTTCTTCGCTTAGTCATTGACGTTTCATTTATAACGTATTGTTCTTATACACTTTATATGCTCTGAGACCCTGGATCTGTGTGTGCTCAAATCCTTCACATGACTGAATGTTTTGCTGTCCGTTGTCTTATTTGATATTGGTTGTAAGTAGAGTGTGTCTTACAAGAATCTTATGTTCTTCATCATTGCAAGACGGTCCTGGGTCAATCTCTTGGCACAATGTCTCATATTTAAGGTCCCCGCGAGATGCTCTGTGGCCATTTCCTTTCGTCTCGCAGGTCTTTTAAGTGTCTTCCATGATCTTAATGTGAAGATCACGTCTCAACGCCCTAGTGTTTCTCTCCAGGATTTTTTTTATAATAGAGAGATTCTTGCCTCCTCCAATCTTGTACCAGTTTCTCAGACACATAGAATTTTGTTGCAGCAGTGCAGTTACCAATTTCTTTCGTCATTTCAATGACTTTTAATTTAAAATCGGCTTCATATTTTCTTCTGATTGAACACTTCATCATAGATAAGGGATACTCTTACGATAAAGGTGTATGAGGGTGTAAGATACAAAAAACACAAAACAGTGCAAACATAGCTTCGGAATAGTTTGGGTATTACCGTGTGGTCACTTAGGCACAGTACATTGAAAAAAAAGACAATGTGTTCCATGGTTACTCTCTCAGGTGGTCGTTAGCATATCATAATCTCTTAGACCAATAGCGTGAGTTTTCCACATTCGACTTATACGACCGACATTACAAAATACCGGAAATAATATTGTAAAATCAAGCCCTGATTTATCCGAGAGAAAATTTAAATGTGAGTATATACAGTAAGTTAGGAAAACCAGACACTGTTGCAAATTCCCTTTTTATGTTGGCAAAAACATATTGTTTTATGTATGTACACCCACACCATACAGTAACAGAGCCTCGTCAGTCAGTTAATGGCTTTCAGCACAGTAGGCATGACAGAGCTGAAGCTTGGCTGAGATATTCCTGACTTTTCAGCCAGGTCCCTGAGAAGTGAAAACAGGTAGCCTATTTAAACTGACGAAAAACCAAAAAGTTCTAAAGTACAAATATTCAGCATTGACCCTCTTCTAAGGAAGCTAAAATACAGTCTGTGCACCATAATTATCATTTTTAAGGTGTAATATGTTTGTCACGTCAACGCACATTCAAATAACAACTCGCTGATGTGAATCATATAGCGCTGGAGTCATCATGGTTTGTCTGCATTTCCCTGCTTTATCAAGAATTTAGTTATTTCTCACTTTCTCTGAAATGTTGGTTATGCATGGGTCGGTATCCGTCAATAAGGGCGCGCACATAAAGGCGACCTTCAAAAGGGCGACCTAAATTGGGCGCGGCGAATAAAAGCGCACATAAATAAAAGCAATCTTCAAAAGGGCGACCTCAATTGAGCGCCGAATAAAGGCGCGCGCAAATAAAGGCGAGCTTCAAAAGGACGACCTCAATTGAGTGCCGAATAAATGCACGCACAAATAAAGGAGCGCTTCAAAAGGATGACATCAATTGAACGCCGAATAACTGCGCGCATAAATAAAGGAGTGCTTCAAAAGGGTGACGTCAATTGGGCGCAGCAAATAAAGGCAAACACAACAAAATTACAGAAAATTTATTAGATAAAGGCAATGATTGAACGTATAAAAAGGTGAAAGCAAGAATATTAAAACATCCAATTAATTAATGCATGAACTTCTAACGAACTATTTCTAAAGCTCTCTATATTTCGTTGTTTTCAAAATTACAGAAAATTAGATTAAGGCAATGACTGAATGTATAAAAAGGTGAAAGCAAGTTACACTTGAAGCTGTAGATTATGTGCAATGCCACGTAGATATTCGAGATGCGGTCTATTAGCATAATCAAGGACAATTAATTTAATTAGCTCCGAAGGTCATCCTTTTGAAGCTCGCCTTTATTTACGCGCGCCTTTATTCGGCGCTCAATTGAGGTCGTCCTTTTGAAGCTTGCCTTTATTTACGCGCGCCTTTATTCGGCGCTCAACTGAGGTCGCCCTTTTGAAGATCGCTTTTATTTATGTGCGCTTTTATTCTCCGCGCCCAATTGAGGTCGCCCTTTTGAAGGTCGCCTTTTTGTGCGCGCCCTTATTGAATAGAATCGCATGGGTCAGAGTTCTCCTGTCAAGTTTTCTTTTATAAATCCTGACTTTTGCATGGAAGGTTGTGTACATACATTACAGGCCTCTTTTTGTGCATATGCAAATTTTATAAATCTGACCCCTGGTGATTATACATATTGTTCTTCTAAAGCACTAAACACACATGCAGGACATACATAACACAATGGCAAGTGCAGAACCTCTCCTGCTGCTATTGTGGTTGTCTTTTTCACTCTCTCTGTCCTTTGGAAATGTGAGAATGAGTGCTGCCCTGTGCCATTCTCTTGTTGCCCATGCCTCATCAAATATCCTCACACCACCACCCTTTCATTTGAATACTAGGACACTTATCTGCTAAGGTTCCATTAATTTGTAAGGTTCAAATCACACCTGAAATTTAGCTATTTCAGTCTGGTATGTGATCAACCATTAATTTATTTAAGTCTTTGTTGTTGCTACTTCTGGGCCTGCAAAAGTTTTAAAATTATCCTGGCTGCACTCACTGATTTTTTTATTTTTTTTATCTGGGAATGGTTTCCTAGGATAAACATATTAAGTTTATTGTCATATATTTTAATGTAATACCAGAACTTTGACAGGCAGTATTCATGGTAAGTCATGCATTATGTCATGTCTTTTGAAGTTTACAGTAATCTGCCTTGTTAAGGTGTGCTCCTTTGGTTTTTTTTTTTATTTACTTTGCAGAATCTGATTTTTTTTCATTGTTTCCCATCTTTTTAGTATTCATTTTCTCACTTAAACTTTTACTGCCATTAAAATTAAACTGAATTGAATAGATTCAGATTAAACACCACAGCTACACACTGATTTATTTTATTTAGAAAAATACCCATCTTTCATTTAACCTGCTTGTCTAGTTCACATTTGAGAGATGCGAAAACCATGAACAAATGACAGCCTACTTAAGAATCTCAATTAATAAGACACTGATGTTTGCCATTAAACTTATGACTATGCTGAACACAATGTTTCATTTATCTTCAGGAAAGTTACATCACCTACAGTGATCATCTCAGACTGGTTGGTGAAATGATTAGCCTAATTGGTGCAGTGGTTATCCTTCTATTAGAGGTAGGTGTTTCTCTATTCAAGCCACTTTGTGTAATTTAGAATTCTTTAGCTTTTTTTAAACTCAGCTTTAATTTAAAGTGTATCTTAACATCAGACACAGAAACAACATTGAGAGGCATTTGTACTGAAGTTAAAGTTTACCAATTGTGTCTCATTTCCAAGTAACTGAATTAATTTTTTGCTCTATTTTCAAGATCCCAGATATACTGAGAGTTGGACCTACAAAATATTTTGGGCAGACGGTTTTGGGAGGTCCATTTCATGTTATCATGTGAGTTTATTTATTTTATTTTACCTTTTTCCACTTATTATATTGTACTGACTGGGCTGTATCAGTAAGCTTGTGTAGTAAAGATGTAAAGACTACATATATCACTGTCTAAAGAGTAACATGGAAAAATGATTTGCCTAAATAGAAAGAAGGATCTGCATGTTGAAGCCTTATAAACTAACTATTGCAGAAATCCCTCAATTTAATAATCTATGAATTCATTTTCTGAATGCAATTTTCCTAATAGTGTCCCAAAAAGCCAGATTCTGGGGATAGGGAACCCCAGACAGACTGTCTATTGTAAAGATAATTTAGACTCGACAAGCTAATTGAATGTTTTTGGACAGTAAAAATTAACCTTTGAAAGCATGCAAGAACATGAAAATTTCTCCAAATAGAAAGACAAAAAGTTGAGAATTATGGGTTAAGGTAATGAACACTTCTTTTTTGTTGAATTCTCCCATTTAAAAATGTTAAATGAAATATATAAAAGAAATGTGATTTCCTTCCAAGAAGACAATACAGTCTGTCACAACACCATAGAAGACACTCCAGTCGGAGGTGGAAGATATGATTTTTATTTCCAGAGATGCTTTAGAAAAAAGCATGTCATAAATAAAACAATCTTTTGAAATGCCGAAACGTGAATACAGTACATCCAATTGGTTTATAATATACACAGTATAACATCAACAGTAGTATTTTTCATGAAGCATTTTACAGATTTCTGGTATTAAGTTATAAATACCAAATCAGATAAAATTTCTTTTATTTGACACATACATATTATACATACAGTACAATATGTAATGAAATGCTTAGAGCGTGCCTGAAATGTTTGAACTACCTCATGTTTCTTCTAATAACGCATGAGAGTGTAAGTTTCTCACGAGGATCCACTAAAGCTATAGAGAATAGTAATGTATTTCTTATTTGAAGACTATAAGAAAAAAACTAATACAGTATATCTGGCTTTTTCAATGTACTTTGTTGTGATCATCCAGTTCTTATTATTAGATTAATAATAAGATGAATTCCTTTTAGTTGGTAACAATACTTTATAACAGAACACAACTTAATAAAAAATAAAATACAATACTTTGCTTCAAAAGCAATCTATGAAACTCAGCATTCAACCACCATTCAAACAGCAGAGATTTATGACTAGAGAGTCCCATCTAAAATTGTTCTTTGTATAGGACGGAATAGCATGTTAAAATTGTCGAGCACTGGCCCCTCGCATTTACTTTAGGATATTATTAATCAGTTCTTACTGAATGGATTTTTTCCAATTTGGAACAGTGCTTTACAAATGAGTTAGAGATGGTGTATTGGGATTCTTCCAGTTGAGTCTTTTTGTAAGTAACATTCTGTCTGAAACTGACTTTTCACACCACACTTTCATTCCATTTGGTATTACTCCAATTATTGCTGTCAAAATATTAGCAGTGATTTTAACTGAGACTCAAGAGATATACAATTTCTTTTTTCCGAAAATAGTTGTAGTAGTAAGGTGATGAACCATGTTAGCCATTATGGATGCAATGAGAAGTGAAGCACTGCAGTGAGAACTGAAGAGATTACAACATGCAAGCTTTCGAGGCAGCTCAGGCCCCTTCTTCAGGCAAATGAAATCTAAATGTAGCAACTCATCAGTTAATGGCTTCCACTACAGTTAACATGATGGTCTGAAGCTTAGCTGAGATATTATTAACCTGTTGGTCAGTTCCTGTGAAGTGATAACATAGACTATATAAACTGACAAAAACCCAGAAAAGTTCTTCAATGTAATTGTGCTGTATTGGTCCACTTAAAAGGGAACTAAAATAGTCTGTATATCATAATTATCACTTTTTAGGTGTAATATATTTGTCACATCAATGCACATTCTAATAATGGCTTGGTGATATTATTTATCATACATGTGAGTTGTCATTTAGAAAGTCTGGCTGCATTTCCCTGCTTTACTGAGGATGTAATAATTTCCTAGTTTCTCCAAAACATTTCATGCAGATGGAGCAGAGTTGCTGTAAATACACACACCTACCCCAGTCAAGTTTTCTTTATTAAATCCAGACATTTGTGTAGGAAGCTATGTACGCATATTTCAAGCCTCTTTTTGTGTGTACACAAGTTTAATAAATCTGATGCCAGTTCTCTACAATCGCAAACAATGTGAGAAACGATAAAAAAAAAAGAATAGAAAAAAAATCTAATTTGACTTGTGTCACATAATACACTTCTTTTATCCAGATTCTAGTTCAAAATGTATAAAACAGGTGCTTTTTTTGCTTATGTATTGTTAAATAGTTACTTCCTGAATTATTAGCTCATGCACAACCAGTAAACCCAAAGACTAATGAGAGACTATAGAATTGAAGACATGACCAATGAATGACAGGTCTTCAAGGCTTTGTGTGGATTATGTGACACAACATAAGATTTTTTGTTCACATGTTTTTCACATTCCTAAATTGTCCCTGGTGTGTGTTTGGTGTGTGTGTGCATGTGTGTGTGCATGCCCTGTGGTGGGCTGGCGCCCTGCCCGGGGTTTGTTTCCTGTTTTGTGCCCTGTGTTTGCTGGGATTGACTCCAGCAGACCCCCGTGACCTTGTAGTTAGGATATAGCAGGTTGGATAATGGATGGATGGATGGATGTTTTTCACATTGTTTATTGTTGAACAGAACTGGTGACCATTGAGCTCTGTTATGTGATAAACTTTTTTCTTTCAATTCAGCATGAAAACATGAGATTAACTAGTGGTAAATAACATTTAAAAAAATACCATTTTTGGGTGGAGTATTCCTGCAAATATGCTTGCAAATCTTAAGCTACACCTCTTTTGGGTACAGCTAAACATAATGGTCTCATCCTATAATTCCTACCTGTAAAAAATCTTTAAAAGAGAAAAGTCAGAAATGAAACAGATAACTGTCAGGGACAAGGATTCTGTTGAGCGCCTGTACGGTTCTTTTGAATGCACAGACTGGATTATGTTTAAAGAATCCTGTGCTGACATTGATGAACAGACAGACATTATAAGCAGTTATATAAAATTCTCCGAGGGCACCATAATACCCATTAAATCAATCAAAATATTTCCTAAGCGATGGATTACCAGAGATTTAGAAAACTGATATCTAGATATCAGTTATCATGGCACTCTTATCATGGCACATTAACTGAACAGTAGGTGAAACATGAAATAAAGCAAGCAAAGCTAAAATATAAGCACAAAATTGAGAACGAACTGTGGACTGATACCTTGGGTTTATTGTGGAATAGCATGAAAATGATGGCTGACATTCACACTAAATGCAATAATCATGTTGAATTGATAGAGGTTAATTGTGACTATCAGTTGGCTCAAAAAATCAATAATTAATTAAGATTTGAGACCAAGAATTTTGCTTCAGAAATTAGTCAGAAAAAGAATAGAATCAGGATTGGAGGTAGAAGTGAGCACCTACTTTGACCAGAATAATGTCAGAAAGGTCTTTCTATAAAGTAAAATGGAAAAAAAATCTTGGATCCAGATTGCATACGTATAAGGATGTCTGCTTCACTCTTTTGCAGAGCAACCCTCTCCAATGTTCCACTCTATATCTAAGATGTCAGTGAATTTACAGCAGGTTCTCAGACTCTAAAAAAATGTAAATGTTACTCCAATCGAATACACTACACATCTCAAAACATGAAATGACTTCAGACTGGTGACCTTAAGTTTCCATGTCATATAATTGTTTGAAAAGTTAATTTAGATAAAACAATTTAGCTAAACCCAGGTCTTTCTGGACCCTTGCCAATCTGCTTACAGAGCAAAGAGGGCAGGTTGAAGATGCCATAACATTACTTCTGAATTTACTGTATGAGCACTTGAAAGGACCAAACAAACAGACAAGATAGCTTTTAATACTCACATTTTAGTTGACAGACTAATAAGTTTTGTTTGGACCCGAACTTAGTATTGTGAATTCTGACTTTGCAACTAACAGACAAAACAAAGAGTGAGTGTTAATGGTTTTCCTTCTGCTCCTTAACTCATCCATGGGAACACCTCAAGGTAGCTCTCTATCTCCTCTTTTGTTCATCTTATATACAAATGACTGCAAGAGTTCACACAAAGACAGACATATTCTGAAATTTGTAAATGCTCTTTTATTGTGAGTCTTCCACAAGAGAAGGAGGACAGCCATGGATCTATAGTTGATGAGTTTGTTCAATGATATGATTTTTCCTTTTCACATCTAAATATCTCTAAGATAAAGGGTATGGCTATAGAGTTTAGGTGCTTCGCTCCTACCAGCCTCTCAACATTATCAATAAAATATCTGGGGACAGTCACTGATAACAGGCTAAATTATGATCTTAACACAGAACAAATTTGTAGGAAGGTTTCCTTTCTTAGGAAACACAATTTAAAATGGTCAAAATCATAATGACACTTTTTAATCAATCTTTTATTAAATCTGTTGTTACTTTTGCTTTATATGTTGGTCTGGCAACCTCAGCATTAAGAATATACCCAGTAAAAATTTGTAAAATTATTGGTTTGCAATAGACCTCTATCACTGAGCTGTATCATAAATAGATTAGAAAGAAACTGGACTTGAATTCTGTCAGACAATAGTCATCCTCTTTATCAGAAATTTCAGCTGCTGCCATCAGACTGAAGATTTAGACTTCAAAGGTAAACAGTGTAGAACATGACCCGGACACAGACAGGCAGACACGTTTAAATCACCCCACACACGTTCATTTACATAGTCCATATTTACAGTTAGTGCTCACAAGTCCCCAAGTCCCCAAGTCCCCAAAAGTCCTGGCCAACAACACACAATGCCTTACTTCTTCAGTTCACCTACTTGCCTCCTCCCAGACCTCGTCCTGCTTCCACCCGACTCCAGTCCTGAATGAAGGGAAGTGGCCCATTTTATAATCACCATGATGTGCTCCAGGTGCTTCCCGGAAATCTTCCACTGGCACTCCCCAGTGTGGCGGAAGTGCCGGCTGCATACCTGGAAGCACTCCGGGTGTCCCTGATCCTCCTCCCCCCAGCACTTCCGGGTGTGGTGGAAGTACTGAGGTCCAGGGCTCCCAAGGCATTGGGGAGTCAACCTGGCGGTGACACAGGCCCCTACAGGGATGAGCTTCCAAGCTCTGTACCCGTGGTCCCCATAACCGCCAGGGCGGTCACCCCCACGTATTCTGGGGAAGGCGTAAGCCCTCTTCCAGTCCTCCGGGGCGTCCCGGCCAGGTCGCCCCCCAGCCACCTGCGATAACAGCAACATATTTGCAAACTCTTTTATTTCCAGAGCTATAAGCATTTTGATTTCTGTTACTTTGTAAGGATTCAGCTGAATTCTATATTATTATTTTATGTACTATTATAGGTAATTCTTCTCCTTTGTACTAATCTTCAGCATGGGTACTTGTGATAACATTGGTTTTCAGTTGTTTCTTGTATCTTTTTAACAGTGGCCTATGTGTTGTACTTCGTTACTGCACACAAATTTTCTCTGGGAAAATAAAAGTCTACCTATTGACACCAGTGTTGAATTCTATGTAGGTTAAAGATGACTGAAATAGGTGAGGTGTATAGAACCAACAAATAGGTGCTTTCTCTCATTAAAATGTGTCCTACATTAGTTCCATATCTTTAGTAAATTGTGAAAAACTGAGTTGCTGGTAAATTGATGATAATTATTGTTGACAAGAACACAGAGCAGAGCATGCAATGAGGATTTAGAACAAGATTTAATTTCAGCTGCAGACCAAGCAGGTTTAGACTTGTGAACTTCTGCTGATTTCCAATATTTTATTGTATCAATATTTGCAGCCTATTAATAAAACCTAAAGTTAAATAGTGTTGTGCAGCCTTCTGTTTTACCTCCCTGTACTGTTGTTGTTTAATTCACAGCTGTTTTATGTTCCAAATAAACAATGTTACAACTGAATTTAATTTCTTAAAGACCAGTTTGTTGATATATAATACAAAACACTGATCTGAAAGAGGTGTAGTAACTTTGGAAGGATCTTCATTGTAATATTTGTGATTCTCCTACCTAATGGAATATGAAGTGAGAACCATCTTTTAACACACTGTTTCATATTTTCCATACTACTACTAAAGTGATGTTGAAATAAATCTTCATTCTTCCTTGTAATTGCAATTATTCCCTGGTATTTAAACTGTCCTGACCAAACCCAAATTCGCGCAATATGGTAAACAGAGCAAAGGCTTTTTCTGAATCCAAAGATAGTAAAACCCCTGGAGATTCAGATTCAGTAGGTGAATATATTATATTAAACATGTGATGAACATTGGATACTAAATATCTTTATTTAATAAATCTGGGTTGATCTAAATTAGTGATGAGCATAATGATCTACACAAAATTAAATTCACAGTAAAAATTAGTTTTGCTTCAGACAAAAAGTGCAAAGCAAATTGTGTTTTTTCACAAGCAAAATTTATAGCATTGGCACATATATTTTTATCTCTTCTGCAACCTTTTTCTCCATGTGCAAAAGCTTGTTACTGTTTATTGCAGTGCAGGGCATGGAAAGAGGGTATATCTATAGAAAACTTAACTGCAAAATATTTTGCCACTGCTAAAATGTATTGGCCTGGGGATATCCCTGCTGGCAAGTCTCTGGGAGGACCTTAATTTGAACTAGCATACAAAGTTGGGTAAAGTGAATACATCTGGTGTTGCCTTTCACCATAAGTGAGTGGTGTGATGTGGAACTGAATGATATGCACATTAGCAGTATAGATGAGAACATATAAACCTCCATGGAAGAAGTCATTGGTCATCAGGATGATGATGTCGGGTGACCAAGCAAAGAGGCAGCAGTTTTGGTTCAAGAATAACCCCTATGGAGCAATATTTTCTTACTTTCCACCACAAATAAATAAATAAATAAATAAATAAATAAATAAATAACCCCAAAATCTCCTTTTTAATGAGTTTTACAAGTTGCAAAAGCAAAATCACACGTGAAACCAATGTTAGGGGGCAATTTTATGCAACTTTTCACACAAAGAAATTCTGCTGTTTTGTACATCACTAATCCTAACATATTACTGAGAAAAGCACTTCTACAATTCTTCTAGTTAAAAATTTCACCAGAATCTTAACATCATTATTCATAAGTAGAATTGCTCCCTGTGATGCACAATCAGCAAGTGTTTAAATTACTTTGAGAAAACAGGCATAATGTTTTTGTTGGAATTTATTTTTCTGTAGCTTCAATAAATTCTGGTAGTAATGATTGAAATAACTGTGTTAAAAAGTTTGTATAAAATTCCACTGGATACCCATTTGGACCTGCACCTTTCCACTATGCAATGAGATAATGGCATCTTAAATTTCAGGAAGCCTCAGAGGTTTATTAAGCTCTTCTACACAGAGGTTTTCAAGCTAAGGTATAAGTTTATTTATATCAAAAATGTCCTTGGATTAAATGTCACCTTCTTTACGATGTAAGGAATATAAGAATTTATAGCTTTCCTTAAATGTGCGAGTCAATTCTTTGTGGTCCTGAATTTTATTTCCAGTTGCATTCTTAATCTTTACAGTCACATTCAAAGACAGATTAAGGCAAATCAATGCCCTAAGATAAATCCACCAATGGAGTCCCTTTGGCTCTTTCATTGCATAACTATCAAGAGATTAAGACTTGGTAATTGCTGAAGGTTAAGTAAGAGATTAAAATTTACCTTGCTTTTTGAAAAATCAGTAAAGAAAATAATGCAGATCTTAAGGGTCAATTAAACAAATTAAATGATGAGATAAAAGCTAGCCACATTAAACCAGCTATGTTTATAATCGATAATAGCAAAATTGTTACGCCTCAAGACAGAAACAAATTTGATACCTAACAACAACTTCAAACCAAACTTTTCAATGTCACTCACTTTGTCAAAGAAGACATTTTTTTAACAATGCAGATAAAGTAAAACATGATATATAAGGACAATTACAAAAAAAAGTAGAGTGGGGCAGTTAAAGAGATAAGGGCATGATTGCTAGGGAAAAACAATCTGTGATGCCCCCTTTCTCTTGTTGCCCTAAGCATGTACAGATTATGTTTAATGGTTAATCCTGGGTTGACATCCTGTTTATATATTTGTTGTGCTAAAATATAATCGGGTTGTGAATTAAATCCTGACTTATTAAAGTGGGCCTCCTATAAAAATACTATCTTAGCCTTTAACACTAGAATTCCTGAAGCCTATGAAAAAACTCATAATCCCAGGCCACCTTAAATTCCTTTGCACCTCTCCATCTGCGTCTTTTGTTTTGCAAATGTGTCAATCAGCACAAGCAGCAAGCAGCCTGCTATCCCATTCCCTTGCCCTCAGAGCTGAGTCTGTCACAGAATTTTCAGAGCTCAGGTCTCTTTATCTGGCAGTGAGGTGACTGGAGTTGTATTGGGTAAATAATATATCAGTATTTGGAGTACATAAATTTCATGTGTGTTCCATGTCTACAAAGATCTGTGTAAATGTAGGATTATAGGAACAGCTGAACACATATCTAAAGCAGAAACTTTTTCCATCTTGTACGAATAATGACGTGAAGTGTATAATGTGTGAAGACTTTAGTTCAAATATCAAATAAACACATGCTTTTATTCAAGAATATAACCAAAGACAAAAAAAAAAAAAAAACATTCGATTTACATATTGCTGGCAATGAGTTAAAAATCCAAGCTCAAATGTCAATTGACAGGAAGTTGATATGTATTCTTGAATGGTGCAGAGGTAAGAACTGCTGCATTATAAACCAAAGGTACTGGGTTTGAAACCGAGCGCTCCGTGTTTTGAGTAGTGAGCTATTATTATTACTATAATATAATAAAACCATACATTTGATTTGAGTCTGTAACACTCAGCGCAAATCTTGGCTACTTGTAAAAGTTAGCACTTGTTTTTTCATGTGATACAACAAACTTGCCTCTCCCTCTCTGAGTTGATGGCATTTATCTTCATTCTTTTCACAAGCGTAGCAATGACCAAAGTTGGTGCTGTGGCTGATGCCTGCTCAGAACTATTTGTTGTACTGGCAATCAAAGATATGATGCCCCATGACCGCTATCAGACTACATGCAGCATTTGCGCTTTGACAACAAAGACACCCCTGTAAAACATGTGAAAAATGACAGATTTGCTGCGATTTTAGACATCTGGCAACATTTTGTTGAGAACTGTGTTTTGAGTTACAACTCAGGGCAAAGACTTTCCAAGTTTCAGCAGTTCCTGCCATCCTACACTTACACAGATCATTGCAGATACGGAACACACATTAAATGTATGTATTCCAAATAAAGATATATTATTTACCCCACATATCTCCAGGTATCTCACTGCCAGATAAAGAGACTTGAGCGCTGAGAATTTTTCAACTTGAGTTGATTCATCATGTGGTGGGTGCGGCAATGCACCGTATCAGCATCTGCTCCTAACCTCTCTCTCTTTCTCTCAGTTTCATTGGTGGGAGGGATGTGCTAGCAGGCTGCTTGCTGCTTATGCTGATCAACACATTTGCAAAACAAAAGACGCTGATGGAGAAGTGTGAAGGAATTTAAGTATTTTTGTAGGATTCAGGGATTCTGGTGTTAAGGATGGGAGAGAATTTTTTTTATCTTAAGTTCATAATTGAGGCCTTCAACATTCCAACTTACAAAATTTACTGACTAATTAGATTTATACCGCGTCTTCCTTTTAAGAGGCTTTTTGATTTAAATTTTAGTTTTATCACCAATTTCACATCTTTTTTTGGAGGGCATTGCAACTAGCAAACTAACCAATAAATTATAGAAGACAATGGAGGAATACGGCAAAAAAAACTTTCTCTCTTTTAGTTCTCTTATCCAAAACATTTAGTAACTGTATTTATTAAGATGAAAAAGTTGTGCACACTGTACACTAACTGCAAATACTCTTTATTATGAAGTGCTAGCTGAAGAGCATGACGCTAATGCAACATTTTTTACCCAACTCAGGGCTGCTGGGGACTGGAGCTAATTGCTGTAGCCATGGACAATACAATACAATACAACACAACTTATTTTTGTATAGCGATCTTCACTGAGAGCTGACATACAATGCTATGAACAAATTGTCAGGACAAGGCATCATTTCATCACAGGACACTCATGCACACACAGTGCAGCAATTTAGAGTTAATCTGACTGCCATTTCTTGTCAGGAAAACTAGAGAAGAATAGAAGAAAATGTATACAGAGACAAGACATAACGTACAAACTCCATATGAACCATGCACACAGCATTCAAACCCAAGACACTGCATCTGTAAGGCAGTAACTCTACTGTCTCAGCCTGTGCATTTTCTTATATTTTCATAAAGTTTTGACATAGTGATTAATATTAAATATATTAAGATTGAGTAGTGCAAATAATTATCACTGCATCAAATATTTTTTAACTACCTATATGGATAAATTTCAAATGTTATCTTCAGTGTACATTGCACAGCGCTGTAAAAATTTTGTTTGATCTTCAGAAGTGGGTCAGAAAATGGATGGATGAATGTCTATCTGTTGAGCAAGAGTAGCCTGATTTATAATAATGAGATGGATGAAAAAGAAAAGAAAGTGATTTCTGACATTAACTTAGTTGCATTTCAAAATCAATTCCTGCTTCAATCTGGGAATGTGTTGGTTAAATTATTTCTGGATAATTCAGAATCACAAAACATTTCAGGTATTAACTCTTAAGCAACATTTTAAAAAGTCATACCACACTTATTATTTGTATTTATATTTCTTCATTTGATCTCTTTTATTCTGCAGTATAACATATTCTTGTCTATTACTGATCCTATTTATGCTGCGGATTACAAACTCAAAAGGAGAAATGGAAATTATGGCATATGCACTGGTGCTTGGCTGGTGTAACGTACTCTTTTTTGCTCGTGGATTTGAAATGCTAGGCCCATATGTTGTAATGGTCCACAAGGTAAGTTTATTTCTCCAGATTATTGCATTTAGGCATGTCTCAGTTGATGTATTGATGTAAACAGTCATCTAATTTGTAAACAATTTCAGTCCATTACATAATCACAAGGAAACTGGGGCTCTCCTCACAACACAGAGTGTAAGTCAGGAACTAATCCTGGATATAACATCAGTCCACTGGAGTCCTTACTTACACAAGCACGCACAGATCACTTTAGTGCTTTCGCCACACCACACATGTGGTAGAAAAAACCTTTGTAGGTATGGCAAGATAATGCAAATTCCATGCCAATATTGAAATCAGGTTCTTAGGATCTGTGTGGGAGATATACTAGCGACTACAACATATAATAATCCCATTAAATACAAAAATGACAAGCGATAATTTGTACTTACATACAGTGCAATACTTGAAAAACTAGACAAGTATGACATTATGCAATAAAAATATTAAATATTCTATAATACTGATCAAGCACAAACTGTTTAAGCTGTCATTATATTTATAACTCAACCTTTTTCTCTTTGTTCAAGTTGTCTTTCTTCAAATTTTTACCATAATCTGAATTTCCATTTTCCTCACCTCTACTCTTCCATAGTTCACCATTATTCACATTATTTATTTTTATAACACTTCTAACAAAGTTTGCACATTTTTAAGGTAACATTTTTTGCATCTTTGTCAACATATATTCATTTACTCTTCACTTAAAGTAACATAAAATTGTTAAACCAGTTTAATCTATTTCAGGGTTGTGAGGTCGTATAAAATACCAGAAAACATATTTCCTACATTAATGTACTCTAAATAAAACTGAGTTTTAAGGACTTTCTATAAATCAGTAAGTCTGTCATTTTCTAACTCCCTGTGTCCTGAACAAGGTCGCAGGGGGTGCTGGAGCCTATCCCAGGCAGCATAGTGTATAAGGCAGGAACAAACCCTGGGCAGAGCACCAGTCCATACCAGGGCAAACACACATACACACCCCAACCACACACAAGGGCCAATTTAGTATCATCAATCCACATAACATGCATGTCTTTGGACAGTGGGAGGAAACCACAGCACCCAGAGGAAATTCACAAAGACACGGGGAAACTCTATGCAAAGAAATATGCAAACTCCATGCAGGGAAAAGCAAGGGCTCAAACCCTGGTCTCTTTGCCCCGAGGTAGAGGCACTACCACTATGCTACTGTGTTACCCTACTTTCTACGATTTTTTTATGTGAAATCTAATAAACTTTCATTATACAAGTCAACCTATACTTTTCAAATATTGTCTGCCAGTGTTAGAATAGTTCTAAACAGCTTAAGAGAAAAATTGAGAGCAAAGAATTTTCCCTAATGGGCCAAGGAATATATAAATCTATCACACACTAAGAAAGGATCAGCCAATGATGAAATATAGACTCTTTATAAATGTATTTGTGTGGAGTGGACATTCAGGCATGCTATTGGGAAAAAAAAACGGTTTGTAAAACTGTCAATATACTTTATTTTGAAATTCTGCTGACTATTTTCCTGACAAATCAATAATCTGACTCCATCTACTGTGCAAGCAGTTCCCTTTGTTCCTCTTCAAATAAATAAACACACAGATAGATAGATAGGGATCTGCACTGACAATCGGAAGGTTGCCGGTTCGAATCCCGTAAATGCCAAAAAGGGACTCTGCTCTCTTGGGCCCTTGAACAAGGCCCTTAACCTTCAATTGCTGAGCGCTTTGAATAGTGAGAAAAGCGCTATATAAATGCAAAGAATTATTATTATTATCCCACATTAAAGGAAAGCAGTCTCTTATTTCTTATAAAGTTCCTCTGTGTTCTGAGACCAGTCCAGCTTGTTATTAATGTGGACCTCCAAGTACTTGTAGGAGAGCACCACCTCTGCCTTTACTTCCTGAATAGTTACTGAACACAGAGACTCTCTGGCACGTCAAAAGTCAATAACTAGTTCCTTGGTTTTGCTGATGTTAATATGCAAATGATTCTCTTTGCACAAAGTTTTTCACTTTACTCCTGTACTCTGTCTGATGCCCCTTTATCAATATACTCCATAAGTGAAAAATCATCTGAGAATTTCTGCAATTGACATTACCTGCTATTATATTTATAGTCAGAGGTGTACAGAGTTAAGTGAAAAGGAGACAGGACTGTTCCTTGAGATGCTCCGGTGTTGCTCACATCTGCATCAGAAACACAGTCCTTGAGTTTTACAAACTGCAGTTAAAAACAACATTGTCAAACAGTAAACATTATCATTTGCTAAGTACAAAAACTGCAAGTTTTCTTTTATTATTTAATTTATGTTCTTTTGTTTCTGGCAGATTATGTTTAGTGATATGTTGAGATTTATTTGGCTGATGACCTTTACTGTAATTGGCTTCACTGCAGGTTAGTAAGAGTAATAATTTTGGCTTTATTTTATTTTTATTTGTTCATATAAGGATTTATAGTGTACATTTATATTCATATTTACATTTATTTCCTTTATTTTCCCTTAGCTCTATGGATGGCTTACATGACTCAGGATCCCTCTGCTGATCCACAATTTGGTGACTTTCCTACAACTTTCTTTGTACAATTTGAGTTGTCTCTAGGACTTCTGGATATTCCACTAAATTATTCAGTGTGGACTCCAAACATAGTGAAGGTTCTCCATGCAGCTTTAACCATCTTCGGTTTCCTCCTCATCATGAATCTGCTAATTGCCATGCTAGGGGACACCCAGACAAGGGTGGCAGAGGAGAGAGATGAGATTTGGAGAGGCCAAGTGAGTTATCCAAATTCCCTGACAACAAATAAATATATTGCTTTTTAGTTTAGCAATCATTTTGCCAGCAGTTAAAAAATATCTAATATTTTGACAGAAATAATACCTTGTTTTAAATATATTTCATTAAACTTACTTGAAGGTTAATTATTAGCTGGATGCACATTTTTCACTTGCAAGTGTATCTGGGTGAGCTGACAATTTGTTAAATTCAAATAATTACTGAGTGTGTACCATTAGTGAAAATGACACAATAAGCAGCCAAACAATAATGAGACATAAAACAAGCCGCCACATGACAAGCTAACCTGAAAATAAAGAAATGTCATGTTGGTCTGCTCAGTTCACCAAAACATCTTGACAGTGGTCTTAGAAAAAACAGAAAATCAACAGTCTGCTGTGGCAGAATGAGAGCAGCAACAAGTCATGATATTCAGTAATGGCTTTAATTAACAGCAAGAATTGGCTTCTCATTAAGAAACTGGTTGGAGTGAAATTGGCTGGAGGTTGACGTTCCAGTTCATCTGTTGGCTTGTTTCACATAGCATTTCTGTTTGGCTTCCATTTAATAAAGTAACTAATTATTTCAAAGGACGGAATCATTAAAAACCGGGCTATTAAAATGAAAGGAAAAGGAGTTAATTAGCAGTGAAAACTACTTGCTGATTGGGAAAAGGGTTAGAATGAAAACCTGCAGCCACTGTGGCCCACTAGGACAAGAGTTGGACACCCCTGATCTAGAGTAAAAAGTGACCAAACCAACAGTCCATTATTCATAACACCTGATCTGAGCAATTTTTGCCACTTTTTTGAATCCTGTGATTTTTTTTTGTCGTTTTCATTTTGAAAATTTTAGTGAAGAAAATTTTAGTGAAGAATTCTTTTATTAATACTTATTATTTTGTATATGACCCAGGAATGTGTGATGCACACAGACAGCAACAATTGGAAGGTTAATCTGAATTTTAAATGGATATACTACACATATAACATCATTAAAAAAAACCTTGGAACTTTAAACCCTCTGCATCAAATGTTTGCAATATATAATCAAATTAATATTTAAGGGTCCCCAAAATACCAATACTTGGTAACTTATCCCATGTATATATGGCTCATTTTGTGAAGACAATATTTTAACATACCTAACCAACTTTTTGTACTACTTATTGATTATAAAATCAATAAGTAGTACAAAAATTATACTTTTTCATTAATTTATAGTTCAAAGTAATGCATCATTAAATGTCTTTGCTGGAAAAAGTATGTTAATCTATGCTTTCAGTAAGTGGCGAGACCTAATTGAGCAGCAATGACTGAATTGAATGTTTACGGCAACTATTGATCAGTCCCACATATTGGCTTGGAGGAGGTTTAGCCCATTCCATTAACTTCCCTACTGAACTGCTTTACCTCAATGATACTGGTGGGCTTTATTTGCAGGAGCCCCTCACTTCAGATTCTGCCATAATATTTTTGTTGGATTAAGGTCTGTGTTTGATTTAGCCATTTTAAAAATGCTGTCTCCTTCTTTAACTATTGTAAGAAAACGCTATATAGCGCCTGACCCGACACAGATTGACATGGAGGCACGGGTAAAATAAAATGAATTATTCATTTCCTTCTCCTGTGGGTGCACATCTTCCCCGTATCCCTCAGGCAATACACAGTCCCAAGCACACTAAATCACACCAGTACTCTTTTTCTTTCCTCTCTTCCACTACCACTCCTCCTCAGCAAGCTTTGTCCACCTCCACCCGACTCTGGCCGCTGAGTGGTGGTCTCTGGCTCCCTTTTATTGGGTACCCTGTAGTGCTCCAGGTGGTTGATTGCCGACATCCGGCTGCACTTCCAGGTAAGGCAAAACCAGTGTCCAAAAGGGGCCAGCAGCTCCTGTTGCAGCACCCCCTGGCGGCACCTGCAGAACCCCACAGAGATGCACAGAACTCCAACCCCCATGAATCCCTGGGGGAGTCCGAGGCACCACTGCAACCCAGGGAGGCTGCCATTTAGCGTCCAGGGGGAGATACTGGGCTTCCCACCCTTGTCCCCCTGGCAGATGTGGTGAAGGGGCGTCCCAGCCAAGCATGGGCCCCGGCCATCCATCACACTATTCTGTGGTAGAATAACTTGCATTTTTAGGGTTATTGTCTCACTGCAAGACCCACTTTCTATCAAGGTCCAGTACGTAAACAGATACCTTGACTCCCTCCCATTTAATTTCCTGGTACAATCTACAATTCATAGTTCCATCAGTGATGTCAAGCTGTCCCAAACCATTCATAGCAAAACACGCCAAAACCACGATACTGCCATCACCGTATTACATTGTTGGCATGAGGTTTTTATGTTGAAATGTAGTATTCGTTTTTTGTCAAATGCCAAAAAAAATAATGTTTGACTTCTCCATCAACAGAACATTCTTGTAGTAATCTCCTTGGGCAGGAGGCATGTAACAAAATGTAAATGGGCAGCAGTGTTCCTATTGTAGAGTAATGGCTTTCTTCATGCTATCCCCCCATGCACACTCGTCTTGTTTAATGTTTGCATGGATGGGAACATTGCCATTAGACAAGACAAGTGAGGCCAGCAGAACATTAAGTGTTCACCAATTGTATACTATCTGATTGACTCTAGTTTGATGAAGCCAATATTCTTTAGTTACTGTTACAGCCTGATGAGTATCAACAACTCTTTTTCTGAGTTCCCCGAAACTTTCTTTGCTGAAGTCATGGCATGCAATCAAACACCTCTGTGGTCAAGACCAGGCTCTGGCAGTAAAGACTCAGGTTTATGCTTGGTTAGTAAGGTTGGTCCATACAAACTCAGGGCTGATTCCCATCTCAATAATTGAAATTTGTTATTCTAATTATCCCTTTAATTGAACTTAACTTAACTGATTGGTTCACTTATTTTCTTCTAACAAACACATTAAATGTTAGATAGCTCTGATCAATAAATAACATAACATTTTGTGTCCTATTTATTTTATATTGTTTTCTTTATCCCTTTTTATTGGTTTAGTTAAAGATCTGTTTACATTTTAGGTTAACTTTATACTGAAATCCTTACAGCACCACTGTACGTATGCAAGACAATTAACTTGAAGTTTATTTAGAGGATCAACAGTTAATTGCAAATATATCTTTGCTGCCATGTTTCTGACTTTTAGTTGAATGGACACAATTATTTGCTATGGGCAGAGTTACTAATATTCAAAAGTCTAGCTGTAGTGGAATCTTCCTCTTTTGGTGCATATATGGTTATAAACCATCTATTTTGTCAGTTTCTCCAATGTCTTCCCCAGTATTAGGCTCTAATAATACAAGTAATTACTTGAAGCAAATCTGGTCCAGGGTCTGTGCCTGCCTAATCATAGCCAATGCTAAATACAAGGATTTTGTGGACCGACGTGACAAGTAGCACCACTGTACAATAAGTCAGGGTGTGTGGCTATGCACAAACAAATTGACATTAGATATACAATTTCAAACATGGTACCCACAATATAGAAGGCCATTCAAAATCATAAGACTAGCAAGTCCATTAACTTATAGTCTCATACTTCAGAAGTACATTGTTCCTTTCAAGTGTTCAATCTGAATTTATTGGCATCCTGTATTTGGATCCCTCAATCGAATTCCTCATCTCCCATTATGGTGGATGAGGAATCTGAATTTGAAGTACAGACATTATCAAATTCACGTATTAGAGGAATTGGAAGGATTATGGTCCTAAGGAGTCTTGGGTTCCTGCCTATGATATTCATGTTCCTAGATGCTTGCCTATTATTTTTGATGAAATGTGAATACTTACATCCCTCATGTGATCATTCTGCAGTTGTACAGTCACAGTTGGTGATTAATTTCTTAGTGCTTGATGCTGTGCATGCCTGCATATGGTTCTCAGAATTGGTGATGATGTTCTGTTTTCAGATACAGTAAGTCCAATCACAAAGTAAGCTGTCAAGACCTCTGCAGTTCTGGAAAGTCCAACCTCATTGTCATCTGCAGCTGTTTACCAGAATTTTAGTTCAGCTGTCATAATGCTAGTTAGATAAGGCAAGCTCTGTTTTTCCTGTTTTTATGGGTAGGAGTCAATGATGAAAATTTATGTATCTACTTTACACCTCTTCATGTAGTCCTTTTCGCTGCTCCCTTTCACCCTGATCTATACATTTTGTATAGCATGTCCTACACTACAGATGTAAGTACCTTATTGAAATTCAACGCCAACACGGAGTATTTCATATCACAGACACCACAATGACAGAATGCTTTTGTTGCTTCCTAATATATTTGATAAACATGATTTCTTCTTTCTAAATCCATATTGACTTTTCATAAAAACTCTTATTTGTTGTTCATGCTATCTGTAATAGTTCCTTCTATTAATTTTGCCACAATTATATTAAGGCATCTGGACTATAGTTACCAGAGTCGGCCTGGTAACTCGCTTCTTTGATGTAACAGGACAATGTTTGTTAGCTTCCAATCCATAATTATTTCTTTAATATGCTTTACTGTAAAACACATTATAAGTACTTATATTTGAAATCACTAGCTTTCTTTGAGCACCCAAGGTAAATGTTATGCAGCACCAGTGTGTTTTTTTATCTTGGCCTTTTTGATTATGTTAGTATCTCTCACTTCGGAATCACCAATTCATTTAATATTTTATAAACATTGCTTTTAGCTGTTCAGAGATGTTCTACCTCTTCATCCATCCATCCATTTTCCAACCCGCTGAATCCGAACACAGGGTCACGGGGGTCTGCTAGAGCCAATCCCAGCCAACACAGGGCACAAGGCAGGAACCAATCCCGGGCAGGGTGCCAACCCACCGCAGGACACACACAAACACACCCACACACCAAGCACACACTAGGGCCAATTTAGAATCGCCAATCCACCTAACCTGCATGTCTTTGAACTGTGAGAGGAAACCGGAGCGCCTGGAGGAAACCCACGCAGACACAGGGAGAACATGCAAACTCCACGCAGGGAGGACCCGGGAAGTGAACCCAGGTCCCCAGGTCTCCCAACTGCGAGGCAGCAGCGCTACCCACTGCGCCACTGTGCCGCCCTCTACCTCTTCATATTGTGAGACTTTCCCTGACACCACCAGTCGGAAACCACTTCTTTATAAAAGACACACGTTTATTAGCCATTAATAAACACTTCCACCACTACACAAAAGCACAAAGCAATAATCACCCCCAATATCTCAGTCCTTTGCCGCCTCTATCCTCCTCCAGGGAGCTTTGTCCTACTCCCACTCCCGACTCTGGCTCACTGACTGTAAGGAGGCATCCCCTTTTATTCCTGCCCGGAAGTGCTCCAGGTGGCTGATGACGTCCATCCAGCAGCACTTCCTGGTGTGGCAGAAGTGCTGCCCTTTGAACCGGAAACACTCCGGGCGTCCCTGGCCGATCCCTCCGCCATCTTGCCAAGTGTGGCGGAAGTAATCACATCCGGGTCTCCTGAGGCTTAAAGCGCCCCCTGGCGGTGGCCACGGTTCCCAATAGGTCAAATCCTCTTTGTCCCTTTCCCGTGCCCCCTTGTGCCCCGGAAGCTGTTAATGTCCCTTTCCGGTCCCTCCAGGCATCCCGGCCAGGTAATGACCGCAGTTATCTGTGACAATATACAGCAAAGGTTTTCAAACTTATTTTGTCTACCGCCCACTTTGAGAATCAATTATTTTCTAGCGCCCCCCAAAATTTTTAACTTTACCACATCTTAAAAATCACAAATGCAATCATTACTTTAATTATAGCGTGTCATATGTGTCTTATCCTGTTTCTGAGTTCAAACTTACATTTTAAATGAGACTTTCTAACTAACGGGAGCAATAAAAACACAACTTTATAATATTTAAAAAGACTTTTATTCAAATTAAAACAAACATTTCAATTAAAATTTTAAAACTTATCTAATGTGAAGGATGAATCTGATGATTTTTAACAAGTTTGTTAATATCAGGTTCGAATTTACTCAAAAACAGCCATACGTCACCGCGTTCGGTAACATGCAAACGATTCCTCTTTTTAGTTAGCAACATTGCCACAGCACTAAATCCACTTTCACACAAATATGACGATGGGAATGCTACCAAAAATCGTTGAACAATCAACCACAATCCAGGGTACAATTGTGGGATTGGCTTTTGTAGCCAAAATTCTGGGTAGCCATTTTTGAATTTGATTTTCATTTCCTCGTTCATTGTCAGTTCTATAAGTTCTTCCTCAAGCTGGGATGATCCTGCTGTGTTGACATTTGAAAAAGGATCCAACACCAACTCCGGTATTTCCAATTTTAAAATGTCCTGGAACCGTTCTTTGAAATCACTGTGGAGGTTCTCCAAATGTTGGCAGTAAACAAGCAAGTCGTTGTTGATGAAGGGTACTGCTGATAAATTAGGGAAATTGTGAAACTCACGTCTGCCAATGTTTTTTTTGTGTAAGAGCAGTTTGGCTACGAAAGCAGCAACGATATTTTTTGTTTTAATCAAGTTCAAGTCGTCACCTTGAAGTTGGAGATTGATATCATTAAACAATTTATACAGGTCTGTCAAGTACGCAATATCATTCTTTGATGTGATGAGGTTGTTGCACAATTCTGTGTCTTTGTTTTCCAAGAACTCTATCACAGAGTCAAACAGATTATAAAATCGACTCAGACAAGTACCTCTTGATAACCAACGCACTTCTGTGTAAAACAGCAATCGGTTGAAATCTTCATCATCAACAACACAAAACTGATTAAATAATCTGTCATTTAAAGAGCTGTTTCGGATTTTATTGACTGCTTTGATGACATGTTGCAGTGATTGAAATAGCCGTTCACTCAAATTTCTTGCAACCAAATGTTGTCGATGAATGATGCAATGAACAGCGAGCACATCTGGAATTTTATTTTTTAAGTACGCTATGAAGCCTTTGTGACGCCTCGTCATAGCCAGAGCGCCATCCGTAGCAGCTGATGCAATATTCTTCAAGGGAATTTCTTTCTCATCACAAAACTTTTCCAATGTATTAAATATGGTTTGTCCGGTTGTATCTGTCTCTAAATTTCTACCAAATAATAGTTCTTGACATATTTTCTCATCTTTAATAAACCTCACGTATGACAACAATAGTGCTTCATTAGTTGGTAAAGTGGACTCATCCAACTGAACTGAGCATTGACTAGTCTTCAGATGATTGCACAATGAGTCTTCAATATTTTCAGCCATTTCATCAATTCGTCTTTGCACAGAACTATTGCTCAAAGGAATTTTTCGAATAATATCTGCCACTGGCTTATAGAGCACAGTAGTTATTACTTCTTTTATTGCCGGTAAAATTAACTCTTCTCCAATAGTGTGTGGTTTGCCTGTTTGACCAATTAACAAAGAGATATTGTATGAGGCTTGAAGTCCGTCATCGTCTTGCTTAGAAGCCGCTGAAAAAAGTTTTGATACAGTTGGCTGAGCTATGTACTTCTTTTCCAGGTCTTGAAAATAGGCCACATTTTTTTCTTTCTTATCTGGATGCATTTTATTCAAATGATCTTGTAGCCTAGAAGGCTTCATCGCTTCATTCAAAAATGTTTTTTGACAAAGAAGGCACATAGGCGAAGATGGATTTGTGGGATTTTCAACAAATCCGTATTTAATATATTCCGCACTATATTGCTGTCTCTTCTTTTTTGCTTCCGACATGGTTTTGTCTTTACAAATATGTGAGTAAAGTATCAAGTTTAACAAACTTTGTAATGATTGCGCGCGAAAACGCTAATGAAAATAAAAGTATTTTACGCGCTCTTATATAGGATTAAAATACAGCACGCACCGACAGGAATAAGACAAACATGCACAAACTCATTTACCTCATTCGACGGAATTCGTACTGAGCAAGTTAGAACGGTAACCGTCATTTTTATTGAAAATAAAAAATATAGAAAATAAAAAGTATCGAATTAAAAAATGTTGAAATTTTAGTATAAATAAAAAATTGGTTTAGGGGTTAAGGCTAGGGCTAAGATTAATTTTTTATTTATACGAAAATTTCGACATTTTTTAATTCGATATTTTTTATTTTCTATATTTTTTATTTTTTATTTTTATATTTTATTAACGACCGGAATCAGTTAGAACAAGTATCGATGATCCGGCCGCTTGATACAGGATTGCACAAATTGCGTTGTTTAATAAAAACTTGTTAAAACTTGATTGCTCATGGGCTACCTACGAAAGCCATGATAAATTATTTATACAATCAAACAGGACAGGAATAAGAACGAAATAATCGATGTAGTATAGTAGGTAGGTTTTGATTTTAGTTTAAATTTTAAAATATTAGAAAAACAACACAAATCAGCCATCGCCCCCCTAAACTACTTCAACACCCCCAATTTTCTCTGGGCCCTTTAACGCCCCCCTGTAGGCCTCCAGCGCCCACAAGGGGGCGTTATCGCCCACTTTGAGAAAGACTGATATACAGTATAAAATCTAAAAAATAAACCATAATGTTTAATATTTATTTCTTCAAAACTCAAAACCTGCAACATCAAACTAAATAGAAGTGGTCCTTGATTTCCACCCTCTACCACAATGAAGTGGTTGCTTTTTAAAGTAACATTATTTGGCACCATATAATCTGCTACTATTCAATACATTTTGCTCATTTTTCGTCTGTATAATAGTATCTATTCTGATCCCTTAATTTCTGAACAGATGGTCATCTACTATTTATATTTTCTCTATTTAAAAAAAATTATATATTTTCAATGATAGTCTCCCAAAATTCACTAAAAGGCCTTGGGAATCACAATGAACACTTATGTCATTAAAATGGTTTTGAAATATTTAATTACAGTAGGTCAACTACGGTATGTCAGTTAATCAAAAAGAAAATTGGAAAAAGCATAAGAAACCACAATGAAACAAAACGGAAAAGAAATCAAATTTATTAGTGCTGTTATTGTTCATTAATGTGGTTACCAGGTTTGTGTAATTTTTTTTGTTTTATTTATAATATCACTTTCATTAGAGGTGGTTATTATGTTTCTAGCTACAGTAATTAGGTAATATTTTTTCATTCCTTATGAAAATGCTTTTTAAACGTACTTAATATATTTATATTCAGATTTGTGGCTATGAATTATTCTTTAGACTACATATTCTTCATTCTAGCATGTCTATTTGTTGTAATATTTCTGTTAAATGCATATTATTTTGACCATTTCATAGCTCAATAAGATTATTACCAAACAAGTGTTGTCAGTTTTCATAAAAGAACTGGGGTTTATTATCATCCAGGAGTATAAATGACTAAAACTATACTATGAATGTTCTATGTTTACAATAGAATTAGGGAAATAATTAAATTGGTTTATTTTTTGAAACCATCTACTCTAATAAATTATTATAGAGGTATGGCAGAAACCAACCATGCTGTCATAGAGTACACTTAGCTATACAGCGCGAATCTAAAATCACCAATAAGCCTAACTACATTAATTTGGGATTTGTGAGGAAATCAAAGTAGCTGTGGAAAACCTTAATAGACACATGAAAAATGTCAAAACTTCACCCAGACATTCTAGGATTTGAACCCAAAAGGTTAGAACTGACAGACAGCATTGCTAGCCAGTTAGTCACCCTTAAATAAATAGATGTGAAGTTAGCTGATCCAATCTGAAGTAACTTTAATATTTTTCATAGGTAGTAGCAACTATACTAATGCTGGAACGGCGGCTGCCTCGATGGATGTGGACAAGGTTTGGGATCTGTGGAAAACAATATGGATTAGAGAGCAAGTGGTATCTAAGGTAGGAATAAAAGAACATTTATGCTTTTGTTATTAACTTATCTGTGTTCTTACTGATATCTTTGTAATTGTTTACTGCTTTTTGATTTCCATACAGAGTTGAAAAATCAAAAATGTATGCAACAAAGAAACTGCACCATCACGTTCAAGCCTTTAATGATGAAATTATTGAACCTGACTCAGACAAGAGTTGCATAGAAGAGATGGAAACGACAAAGCCGCCTATGAATCGAAGTTCATTTAATGCAGAATCTGAGGATCAGTGCATGAATTCTTCAAAAAGCTTGAAAATCATCTGCAAAGACTCCCAAGTTCCTGTGTATTTAGAAAACAATGAAGTGGTGAATGAATGTGATGTATAAAATTACAATCATCTCTTAAATTATATATGAGCTCTCAGCATTTTATGCAAATGAAATTGTGACAAAATATATACAATGTGTGTATAAATGATGAAATCTGGCAATGTTGGTAGTGAAATTAACTTAATCATAGAAAACATATTTCTAAATTAAATACTGTATGTCCTTTAAAATGTAGACATTTTATGTTTATCTACTCTGTTTTTAGTGTTCAGAACGGGGCTGTATCATAAACTGTGCAAAGTGGTACTTCATAAAATATATTTTGCTCTTTTTAGACAGTGTTAGACAGTGCAGAAAATTATTGGTATGTTAAACCTTTCTTTATGTTAAAAATCACAAAAATAAATTCCTCACAAGCTTACCTTTTTGTTCATAATTACATTTTTTCACTTACTTTTCAACCCATCAACCTGCATGCAATTTACTGTAGCTGTTGTCCACCCATGCTTTAAATTTTGGGATTGTAATTAAATTATTAAATTAAATTATTTCATCATTTGATTGCAATTTACCTACTCCTGTCCTTACCATAAATGATGTCTTAAAACAGAGAATGTTATGGCATTTATAAATAATATCACTGCTACAGGATTTATTATTATTGTAATGTATTGTAATGTAAATTAAGGAGATTAATGCTAATGTGAATCAGTTTACAAATAACTACAAATCACACGTGAAAAGTAGCTACCACAGGAAGGACTCCATTTCCCAGCAGCTCTGAAGGGTATTGCCGTCATTGAATGTCTGAAACGGGCACAGAGGATGCTAGGGACAAGAAGGACCAGTGGGAAACTTGAAAAGAGGCTGGCGAAGCAGCAAGGGAGTTAGGTGTTTCTGTGTATTCCATGTGTCCCATCCAATGTAACCACTGTAAAGTCATTTATACCCTAGATGGTCTTTCGCAAGGCTGAATGCACTGTCTCATGCCTACCTGTCATGTGAATAAAGGTGGATTAGTCGTTATGTGTCTTAGGAGAGAGCGCTCCCACAAATTTCACCCCTTGCTGCTCATGACTGCCGGTTGGACTGTTTAATTCATTTATTATGGAAGCTGTTCCCGGGATCGCAATCATCATCTTTACTCCATATTATTTCATCCGTTTCTGAACGTTCCGTTTAGAACTGTGGTAAGGAAATTGTCATGAGTGTTTATTGCCAGTATTGATTATTGTGTATCGCCGATGTTTATGTTTGATTTTCCACTTAATATAGTTCACACTTTTGTTTTGAGTGTGTGTGGGTCGGGCTAAGGCTGGGTGCGTTCCTGCAATCCTCAACCGACTGTATGAATCCGAGAGGCACAGGACCGCTACAAAACAGTCTTTTAATAAAGATTCTTCTTTCAAAGCAAAAGTAATTGAAGGGATTCTGCATAATTTATAACACAAGAAATCATTACATTCTGAATGCTAAAACTGCAAACAGTAATGAAAGCTGTGACCGTGAAAATAATACTGTACATTTAATAGTTATGAGAATAGGTGCAGAATTAATCAGGAACAGAAATCTGTAACTGAACATATGCATTGCTTTCTCAATTTGAAAACTTAAGTCTCCCATTTAGGTAAATTTATTTATTGTTATTTAGATAAAAATAGTTGATTAATACGACCAATAATAAGGAATATTGTTCAGCAAAATACTACTAAAAGCCAGTAACAAACTCAGTCCAGTATAGACCAAGCTTTTGTTTTTTTTTTTTGTTTTTTTGTTCTAAGCAATTACTTAGAGGCTAATTCAATCCAATTTATTAATCAGGGAGCATTCTTGACCATCTCTGATTGAACCTGATTAGTTTGTTCAACACTGGGCACAATGAAAAAATGAATACCCTGCCTGGTGTACCCAGTCCATTTTAGGGCACACTCACATTGGAATTGTTAGTTCACATCTGTACCCAGACTTCTGTTTTAACTGAAATTATTTTGTTATTTTTACTTTTAATATACCAAAAGAAAATTATACTATTTATATTTGTGTTAGTTTACTTTAGAATTTATCAAATTGTGTCACAGAAACAGGGCAACTGTTTCATTTTTCTAAACTCATCAATTAGGACTTTGCACAATCTTATTTTTACAGAGCACAGAGATGTGATTAGATATTAATTATTAACAGGTCTTCTTTACATAAATAAATAAATAAATAAATAAATAAATAAATAAATAAAAACTAAGCCGAAAAACATTCATCTGGAAATTACATTTGATAGTCTTATATTCAGTGGTGGTTTGTAATGTGGGGCACTGGGGTGCTGTTCCCCCTCCAAATATTTTACAAACTTAAATTAATTAGGTAATGTGAAATAATCATGAAATAAATGTGTTTATTTGCACAAAGTGCCTGGTGTCAGCGCAACATTGTCAACATTCATTAAAAAACCTTTCTGACTTTGTTTAATTTGTTTAATTTCTGTGTGAATACCTATATTTCCAGAGTGAAGGATGCTGGCCAAATGAGCATGTATGTAAGTCATTGATCTTTTGGCAAGCAGATGACCTGAGGCTGGGCTTTAATTGGTTGTTTTCATATTCTTCTGGGGAAGCAGCTCTGCGAGTCTCAGTCACTGCCACATTTATTGGCAGCAAATTAGAATTGTTTTAGGTTTTGTAATCTAATGTGATTGGACAATCATTGATGAACTATTTCATGTTCACATTTATGGTTCACAGTTCACACCCGCCATTAGCATAACATACAGATAAGTGAGCACGACTGTAGGGAGATCGTAACATCAAGTGGAACTTCAGAAATCAAATAAAATGTTGTTATTTGTTTAATGAAAAACACCTTCATAAATCATTCACTTGAAGAAAAAAGAAGATAAAGGAGCTTGGACCTAATTTACTTGACTTAAGAATTCAGCAGCAGGCAAGTGAGCAAGGACAAATTACACAAGAATTTCTTTCAGCTCTTGTTATGAAAAACTGAGTTGGCTAACTGGATTCAAAGTGTCAGTGCTGAAGTGTTGTGGACAATGATGGGGGAATGAGATGTAAAACATCTTTCTGAAAAATTCAAGCGGCATTAAAGTAGCCATTGTTCATATAGACCAGCATTTTTCAACCAGTGTGCTGTTGCACAGTGGTGCGCCTTCAGAGCTACCCAGGTGTACCATGAAAATAATACTGTAGTGCAGCTGTATGAGGAGGACAGGACTACCAGGAGAAGCTGGCATAAAAGCAGGTCTGTAATCGCTATATTGCAGATGCATCTCCATGATACTAGAGTCCTTCTGCCTGGGTGTGTGGTCACCAGCGAGTCCCTCAGGACAAGTGGATAGTGGGCATACAAGTTGCCTCTGAGACAGAGAGGGGCGGGCAATGGGACGAAGAAGCTGGGAGATGCTAGCAAATTGGTCACTAAGTGTTGTGTCTGCAAATACTGATCTTGGAGCTGCTTTCTTATTTCCTACCCTTCAGACAGTTGAGCAAGTGTATGAGATATAATGTGTTTGTGGTTAGTAAAATAGTGGTGTGTCTTGGGATGTTTTTAGTTAAAAAAAAGTGTGCCACCAAATTAAAAAGGTTGGGAAACACCAATCTATACAATAGCATGAGGCTAAATTGCTTTGGCAGGCTTAGTGAAATTATTCGACTTAATCAGAAAATAACAGAAATGTTCAGCCCGGAAAGGATGGCAAAATTTGTGTTCAAGAAAATATAGGTATCCTGCTCATTAAGGCAGAATAAGATTTAGGTTGGACTTGTCCTGTGGGTGTAGTACAAGACAGGTTGGGAAGCGAGTTATGTTTTAAGATGTGTGGGTGTCTATGGATCTTACAAGGTAAATTTGTGCCGTGGTCAGGTAAGCCTGGAAAACTTGCATAAGACTGGGCAGACTGTCAGCAAGTGTAGAATAAAATTAGGGTGGGAATGGCTGTGAGTGTGGTAAATGATAAACTGGAATGTAAGACTTGAGAAAAATCAGAGGACTAGTGATTGTGTGATGTGGATTTATGTAATACAGTGGAAATGGCATTGGACTAGGCTTTCTATTAGCAGAGGCAGAATAAGATTTGGATTGGATTTATGCTATGGATGTGTTATAGAACAGACAGACGTGCACGTTATTGGAGGATTACAGAGGTCGGGGTGTGGACATTATAGTGTGGTTTTGGTAAAATGGGGAACTGGGCAAGCTGCCAGTGTATTGGCTAATTTAGAGATAGGTGTAGTATGAAATTTGGGTGGCAGGTGCATCTTTTCCTTTCCATATCTCTAGGGCAAGATTTGAGTAGAATAAGTGGAATGTGGACTTCATGGACTGAAGTTCTGGATCACATTAGAAATGGAAATCTGGCATCAGATTGGACAGCATGGTGGAAAGTTTGTAATACATTTTAGCCTGGATTTGTCCTATGGGTCAGGTACTGGATAGATCAAGTTGTGCACTGACACTGAGGACCATGAGAACATGTGGAATGACCAGATAGATAGATATGAAAGGCACTATATCTCGAGAGTCCTGATCAGAGCCTCCATTGACTCTGTGAAGATCACAGTGTTGTCAGCAAAGTCAAGATTAGTGAATCTTTTTTCACCAACAGATGCCCCACAACTGGTGGACCCCACGACCCTGCCCAACACCAAGTCAATGCAAGAATTGAACAGAACAGGAACAGGAACACACCCAGAATGAAATGGGAAAAATACAGAGGTTCTACCTTCAATCTGCATAGCGCTAACAACACCAGTGTACAGGTTGACCATGACATCCAGCAACTTTGTGTGATCCCACAAAGTCTCAGGATGTCCCACAGGGCAGCTCGATCAACTGAGTCTAACACTTTATGAAAATTGACGAAAGCTGCAAAGAGACACTGCTGAAATTCATGTTTGTGCTCGATGAGAACCCTCAGTGCCAGGATGAGGTCAATGGTAGACTTCTTATGTGTAAAACCAGACTGCTCTGGTCGCTGGTAGGTGAGCTAGTGATCATGGATCCTATTGAGAATGTCCCTAAAAAGACCTTACCTGGCTCCGAGAGCAGTACTATCCTCGGTAGTTGCTGCAATCCAGGTGATCATCCTTCCCTTTCCACACTGGGATGATACGCCCATTTTGCAGTCAGTTGGGATGACGCCCATCTCCCACATGGAAACAAAAAATGCCTTCAATGCCAGGAAGACAGCCTTACAACCAGCCTGGAGGAGTTCACCCCAGATATCACACATCCCTGCAGCCTTCCCTACCCTCAGCTGGATCACAATCTGTGCAATCTCAGTGAGATTGGGTGGTTCACAGCTAATTGGAGCATCAGCCTCAAGATCTGTACACCCAGAGATGTCCAACGTCCTAGCCAGAGGATTGGCTTTAAACTGCTGCTCAAATTAGCTAGCCCAGCAGGTCACAACTGCAGTTTCATCTGTAGGGACCATTCCATCACCCACCCTGACTGCGACTCGAAGAGGAACAGATTCAGATGTGGTAACACTTTGATTCCTCTGTAAGCAGGAAGTGGGTCATTAGACTATAGATGGTATGTCACTTGCTCACAGATTCCTCTAACAAACACCTCCTTATCTGCCCATAGAGACCTCACAGCTGTTCTTTTCAATTCCCAGTACAGACTGGAGTTGCCATCAAGCCATGTGCTGCGACTCCTCTCGATGATACCCAAGGTGCCCTGCAAGATGAAACACCTCCTTCTGGGAACACCAACAGAACCCTTGGCAACCTTCAAGTTCTTGTCACGGAAGGTCTCCCACATCACATTAGGATTGGGAGTCGCTCCCAAGTCTGCAAGTTTCTCACACAAACTGTGTGCAAACTCATTAGAAACAGTCTAATCTTGGAGTCTGGCCAGGTCCAGCCTCATTCTCCTAGTAGACAGTAGCCTACTGGACCCAAGCTGGATCTCCAGAGTAGCAAAAACAAGTCTATGGTCAGAATTCACAAACGGGGCACTTCTGTAGACCCTGTAGTTTTGTAGGAGCCTTCAGCATCTACCCACGAGGATGTGATTATTCACCTTCACTGCACCACCACTGCAACACCAGTATTGAAGTATCAAGTCCAATGTTAAGGCTCAGGGCACTCGAGCCAGGATCCAGCAATCTGCAGCCCCTGACCTTTTGCAAAGTCAAGGAACTCTGAGCCACTTTCAATATGGTTGCCAGACCCATGGGGACTGACACTATCCTTATAGCCAGCAATGTTAGTGCCAGTGGTCACATTAAGTCACCCATGACCAGAGGAGTGCTACCTCGCGGGCACCCATCAACTACTGAGCGAAGATGCAAATAAAATATATCCCTCACCAAGACATCATTCACCGCAGTTAAAGCATACACTGAGACAACAGACAAGGCACTCAGAGAGAATGTTGATCTAAGTCTCATAATACTCCAGTAGAAAGGAGTGACATGGGACACCATCAGAAGGAGCCGGTCCACGACAGCAACAACTATTCCCTGAGTATGACAGCCATCACAGCAACCAGACCAATAAAAGATGTACCCGCCTACAGAGATCTGTCCAGTCCTAGACCTACAGGAGATCTACATCATGCAGGAGAGACATGACATCCCAAGCCCCTACCCTGATCGGCTGCCTCAATTTGGGACCTGAATGCTGCCGTGCAGTGGGTAACGCCTCAACACCACACTAGTTCAGATCCCCAACAGGCCTGGCCTCATTGGCTCTCTGGCAGTTTTCACTCTTCAGGGAATGAGGCTCCCAAGGGATTTTCCCCCATCCCCATCATAATGTGAGAAGTCTTCCTATGGGTGGCTGCAGCAGAGCTACTCCTGCGGAGAGCAGAAAGGAATCCTGTCTGCCGTTTTGGAGCTGTTTGAATTTTTTACAGTGGCTGAAGTGCCAATCCTGCCACCAACTCCCAACTTCCCTGCAAATTGGAGGACAACTTACAGGGCTGTATGCAGTTTAACGTCATAGTCCCAGACACAATTAAACTTTGAACTTCCAATATTTTATTAACAGAAAAATAAATGCATGGAAATCACAATTTTTTTAGAACATTCAATATCAAAACTTAGCTTACCAATGTTAACTGGCAGATCAGGTCCCTCCTGGTCATCCTAAAATATACTACACTACTTGATGTTATTTATGATGGTTTGAAGCTGTGTCAGCCATTGGTCATTCAATTGTCAACATTCTGTTTCATTTTAAAACTTTGAGGAGATAAAGTGATACCAAGAGCCAACACTGAGAAAAACATAGCAACTATGTACGATGAATGTCGCAAATTAATTCCAATATACAATTCTGATAAGAATGCACTTTGTTAATGGTTATAGTGTATTTAATAGTAATGATCTCTAGGGCAGAATTTAATTCCCAATACTAAATATTTTTTAGCAGATATCGTTTTATAGTGGGTGGTATGGTGGCAAAGTGGATAGCACTGTTGTCCCACAGATACAATGTGCTGGGTTAGAACTCCTCACACAGTCACAACCAAGGGGTTTCTGCATGTTCTTCCTATGTCTGTAAGGATTTTCCTACCTCAAATCCAAAGACACAATTCCATATTGGATCATTGTGAGGGTGGGTATGTGCATGAGTGTAACCAGTGATGGAGTGACACACTGTCTAGATCTGTTTCCTGCCTTGAGCTCTGTACTGCCAGGATAGGCTCATGAGAATGTTAGATTGGGCAACAGTCATAAGAATGACAGTCATTTGCATGCTATACATCATATACCGTCTTTTTCCGAAAATAAGACACTGTCTTACTTTCTTTTTTGGTCCAAAATACGCACTAGGGCTTATTTTCGGGGGAGGACAAAAATAAAAGTATATTTATATATTTTTATTTAATATTTATTTATTTTACACAGAATACAGAAATTAAAATTTATTCAATTACAGTCATGTCATCTTCTTCTGGAACATCGTCATAAATCAAGATTTACACCCCTGGAGTCTTCCACAATTCCCTTTTTGTACTCGACGGAATAGCTCTTTCGTTTTGTACTCATTTTAACTGCGGTTAAAAATTATTCACTTTATAAAAAATAAAATTACGTATGAGGAAATAATCAGACTTACAAGACTGAAATGAACAAACGTTGTATCTGCACTGTCGCTCAATGTAGACTGCTGCCTTAACGAACAATTATTTATAGTGTGCGCCAACGACGCGTTCCGTCGCATTCCGCATATGCATGCCCCCCTCCACCCCCTCCCCACCTCATTCGACCATACTCTGCGATACGCGCGACGCAGTACAACACAGCAGAGCAGAGCGGACACAATATTTATGTATTCATGCTGCCTTGTGTTGTATTTTTAAGATAAATTCCAAGAATTAATTTGAAACGAACTGTAGAGGTAAACAATGAATTTCTCGGAATATTTTATTTCAAACATTTCTCTGAAATATGAGTATTAGGGAAGCTAAACATACTTAATAAATCAACAGCATTTTTTAACGAATTCTTTTTTTCACATTATTTTAACTAGGGCTTATTTTCGGGGGAGGGCTTATATTACAAAAAGTTCAGAAAATCTCGATAGGGCTTATTTTCGGGGGATGTCTTATTTTCAGAAAAAGACGGTAATTGGCTATAAGTTAGTTTGAAAACAGCATGTGGGTTTTACATGACAGGAAAAATAGACTTTGTGCTGTTCAGTGGTGACAGGTAGGAAGTGGGTAAGGTCAATTTGAAGAAATACAAGTTATAACTACAAGGAGGTACCACTGAGCCCCAAACCTCAAATACAATATCACCCAGCACAGTCCCGGGTTCAAATAAAGGATTTTATTACACCGAAATACCTAACCAAGTGTGTGCAATCATCAAAATCACAATTACAAAACAGGTGAATACTCTTTCTCACCTTCTGCTCCTCCTGTTAAGTGTCACCCACTGCCTCCTGATTCTGACTTCCTTATCAAGGTGAGGCAGCTTCATTTATATTGGACCCAGCAGTACTTCTGGTGTCATAACATTGCACAGCGGAAGCACTTCTGGGTCACAAAGACCAGGAGATCTTCTGCTAGCAGCACCCTCTTGCGCCATCCAGGGACCCCAATAGGGCTACTCTTCGAAACTACAGGTGTCACTCAACCCTGCTGGTGTCTAATCTGGGACCATGCCAGGGTATTACTGCGAGGGTATTATTCTACTCGGGGATTAATTGTCTTTGATAGACAAACTCACCCAGCCATCCATTAGTCTTTGTTTCTGATCGGCATTAGAATTAGACATCATTCTACCTTGGGTATTCCTCCATTTGTATTGTCCTTCCATTATGGCCTCCCGGCTGAATAAAATATTGTTCTTTATGGCATTTACAAAGGTAAAAAAAAAAAATCCAACCTTAAGCTATAATTAAGGAAATACATTAAAATCCCTCTAAAATTAAACATTGAGTGCAGAAAAAAGAAGTCAAAATATGTGATTGAAATGAAACTTTAATTACAAACTTGGCGCCTCATGGACAAAGACTCGATAACAAGTAATTGTAATTAGTGGAAAATATATCTTTTACCTCTCAATGCACCATGTTTTGAAACTTATTAGACGAGTATGAAGTGGAAAAAAACATTAAATTCATATGATCTGTAAAGCTTTTTAAAATATATTTGAAAAAGAAAAATATATATACAGTATATATGTTAAAACACACCAATCTGGCCTGAGTCTAAGCTGGTACTGAAATAAACACAAAAAAAAAAAGTTGTGACAAAAGTATAACCAGGAATTGTGACAGTAAAGAATTTAACAAAATTTAAAAAACAAATAAATAGTACTATAGAAGTATGATGAAAAGACGGCATAATTCTTCAAATGTGCTAAAATTGAAGGACTGCCCAGGGTCACAGCTTTAACTCGTTTTACATTACAGACCTGTTTCAGTGTGCAGAATTGTGTAATTGCACATAACTTATGTAACAAAAACTCCTGACTTTAGTGCTGAAGTGCAGAAGTCACCAGGTACATGATGAGTACATCTATGTCTTCACAATTCAATTTTCAAACCTACTAAATTATATTTAGAATTGAAGGATATAAACTAGACCAGCAGCATAGGGTGCCAGGCAGAAACTAGCCCTGGACTGCCTGCCAGTTTATCACAGATCCCACTCGGGTAAATTTCCCACAGTGAATGAGAGCATGGAATACAAGTTGGATTCATAAGGCTTTTAGCACCACTCAAACTAACCACTGCACCACTTTCATTGCACAATTATTGTCTTTAGCTGTGTGACAGGGAAGCAGTATGTTAAGTATGTGCTGTATTTGAATTAGTTTATCACAGTTATCACTTTTGCGCTGGTCACAAAGAAAGCTATTAAATTAACTAGTTGTAGAAGACAATTAAACCTTTCATGTGAAAAGAAGTAAAAACATGACAAGATGGTACAGTGTAGGGGGCAGGGCCCAGCAGGGCTGTAAGAAACAGTGGGACTTGTGCACTAGAACTGACAATACAAGTAGTTATGAAGGTGCAGGATGAAGGATACAACCAGTGGTATAACTTATTTGTTGGCAGAATATCCTAAAAGCAATTGCTTCCTCTAAAGAAAGAATCAAGATGAAAAATTTGGATTGGCAGAATAATGGAAGAAATCTCCCAAGTCAGTATGGTGGTACAGAGGTAAATATTTGAACTCCCACTCCATGTTACAGCCGGAAGACCATCGGACAGCTAAAAGTAGTGCCTGGCCATTTAACTAGGAACCAAGACTTATGGTTCTAAGAATATCTACAGCAGTGGCTTCTCAAGTTTGACTGTTTTTTACCTAAACTCTTTATAGTCAATTTCTTTTTAGTTGGCATTTTTCAGTGGAGTTTGCACTCATAATTGTATCTGAATACTGACAATGATGAGCAGAGCAAGCATCAATATAAACAATAATGAACGCTAAAGTGCACCTATTTCACTGTTACCCACTTGTGTAAATATTAGTAAAAAATGGCATGGATGATCAGGATATTCAATAGAATAAAGTATTAAAAAGCAACAGGAATTAATTCTTGCAAACATAAACTCTTACCCCTTTAAGTCAAAATGAAGCCTATCTAGCTTGTAATTTTCTGATTAATAGAGAAAAAAAAAAACAGAAAAAGGGAATAACTTTCTTAATTGATGTAAGAATAAAATTAACAGAATAAAAACTTGGTTGGGATGAAAACCTGTAGCCTCAGTGCTTCCCCCATGGGCTGAACTTAAGGACCACTAACTTAGAGCATTCTAAGTGAGCTTTTGGGGAAAGACCCCAAAACCTCAAGAGAGTGTTTCTCAGTCTGAAACTAAACCCACTGTTGAGTTTAAAAGCCAGTTTCACTTCAGGTGGGCTTTACACACTCCTTGAGTTTATCTCTCCATGTTGTTGATTAGTTCAAATAAAAGCAAATATCCTTGGCATTATTTGGGGTAGGCAAATGATACACTGAATGCTCCCTAACATTGGATATTTATGTAACTACTTCAACAGCAAAAATGTTCATGTGGTGACAGCAATTATTTTTTGTTTAAGTTAGACCATAACGTTTTCTAAAATCTGCTGCAGTTCTAATAATAATAATATCCTGCCACTTTCATGCCTTTATCATTATTTACTTTTATGTTGAAGAATGTTTCTCAGTAGTATGTACTGTAGTTCAACGGTTTTTCATCTTTCTGAAATCAAAAACAAGGCAAATGCAACATCTGTGATCTGATTGAAATTAAGATAACAATATGCCTTGTTCAGTCACTTGTACCTGAGAATTAAAATGAATTTCAACATAAAGCAGTCTCATGCTGTTTATGCATGACTGTCTGCATAAAATAGCTAACATGAGACTCTCAATGTCAACTTAATGGTGCAGTGCAAGGATAACTTTTCTGCGTGTGAACAAGGACTAATCACGCACAATCTTTAGACTATCAGTAAGTGCACATTCCAGCAATTTACAATTTGCTGAGTATGCATTTTGTCAGTTAACTCTTTTGGGTAACGTAGTCTGAAGTAGATTTTTTAAGAGACAGATCTGTGCATATGTTTCATTATTTGTAGCAGCTAATATTTTAATGCAGAACAATTTACAAACTACAAGTGAGTGAAAGCACATACAAGAGTAGCAATAAAAGAACTAAGCCATAGGTTCTGCATCTAAAATATTTTATAAGTACAAATCCAGGTACAGATCTATGGAAAGAGAAAATAGAGAGCTCTTCTCCTGTACTGGTCTTATCTCGCACCTGGGGCCTCATGTATAAATGGTGTATACACACAAAAATGTTGCGTACGCCCATTTCGTGCTCACTTCGAGATGTATAAAAGCTAAACTTGATGTAAAGCCATGCACATTTTCATGACAGGGTCCCCCCTTACGTACACATTTTTCTGCTCGGTTTTGTAAACTGGCGGCACATAAGCATCAAAGCAGTAGTTCTGTTTCTGTAGTCTGCTTTTCTTTTTTACACTCATATCTATGATAAGGGTTTTATCAAATGTCCCAAAATTAATTGCATATCGTTTACAAATATGATTCACTTGATTGTAATCATTCTGTAGCAATGTAGTGGTCCACGGAATAGGCAAACTATTCCAACTATCATGGCTACTTTAGTGTTTTTAGAAGACATTGCAAATGGATTAGAATTAGAATTAGAATTAGAAGAGAGCGCATTTTTACAGATGACTGGCTTCTAAATCGATTTTGATTTTCAAGAGCTATCTTCTTAGAGCTGTATGCTGAACTGGTGCCAGCTTTACAAAGGCAGCCTTTGTGGAATTGTGCTTTACCTGATACTTTGCAAGTTCTGCCAATTCTCAGGCTTTTAGCCACAGGAGCTTTTAAACATGAACTTGCTGATGATTGGATATTTCACAAGAATCACTGAGTTGTGCCATGTCAGCTGTATAGGATGGTATTATCTGCTTATCATCCAGAGAGATAAGATTTCCTTACACTGCGGTTGAACTGGAAAACATAAAGTGCAACTCGCAGCAACATTTAGATTTCCAAATGTAATCGGAGCAGTCAACTGCACGCACATTGCTATTACAATGACGCCAGACATCAGCCAGGGATGAATCACCAAAAGAAGGAGCTGGCATTACCTCATATACACATGGAGAACATATAAAAACAGCAGCTCTATACAGCTGCAAGTGCTTTTTCCAACTAGTGTGGTAAAAGGCAAGCAGTCCTTTTAAGGATAGTGAGTCACATCAAAGTAAAGAGCAGAGAATCGGTATGTTGTGGCGCTCGTTGCCATCGCTACACTATGAAGGCACCTTCAGAGAATGAATTTGCTTATGTAAATAGAAAGCATTTCCACTGTATTAATGGGCTGCTCTATAGTGCACAGAACGTGTGTCGCAGTGTGCAAGCATGTACCTGAAGAGATGTGCTATGATGAACCTGACCCTAACCCACCAAGTTGGACAGCGTTAAATCTTTACTTGACTGTAATTAGCAGAATGTAAAAATAGATAATCAGATGCGGTATTTATTTTTTAACCAATTAATTTAATTTGTGGTCATTATGACATAGTACAGCCCTTAAATCCCTTAGTTCATTTTCCACATCTCTTACAGCATCCACTATTGCATTTTGTGACTCCAGAACAGCGTCTGATTTCAGCAGATAGCCAGATGGGTTCCAAGTGGTTTTCGAGGCAGAGGTGTGTGTGCAGCCATCACCCAAAGACATGCTCAGCACAGCATCACCATCACTGCCTGAGCATCGCACGGGGGTCAGCTTTTGTATTATCATCTGAAACAAAATAAACAGGCGGTGGGCTGCAACTCGCCTATTCATGTCAATTGTGATAGCTGACCACTTCTTTTTATTTTCGGGCACTGTGTGACTTTTTGAACTTGAACTTTCAAGTGTCTCCACCATGCATTTGCTGCTTATACCACTACGCAACAATATAAATAGTAGGTTTTTCCTTTACTCCATTTTGCATTCACTGAAATTCTTTTTTTCACAAGGCTTTTCCATTGTTTTTTAACCAAACACTGAAAGGAAGGTGATATTTATATTGATTTGCATATTAAAATATGCAAAATTCTGGGAGGAGTTGGGGTGGGCTGTAGGGGCGTGCATGTGTGGTAAATTTCACATCCATTGGGATTTGTAAAGGGGAAGTGTACGGAACCTGGTGTATAACAGATTTATGGATTTTGATTTTTTGTGCGTATGTACCTTTCCACTTTTGTCCGTGCACCATGTTTTAGTGTGAATTCTATACACGCCGTTATACATGAGGCCTCTGTTCTGCATTTTTCACTAATCATTACTTACCCTTGTTCAATGTAGTAGGCATAATAAACCTTGTTAATATTTTGAAAATTACTTGTAGAATGAATTACTTCAACAATAATTTCAAGAATAATGTGAAGTATAAGAAAAATTTCAGAATTTTACCACAGAAAAAATATAGAACTTTTTTGGTTTCAGAAATTTTTTTTACAAGTTTTTTATGCAATCTATATATTTTAATTTGTAAGGAAACTTTAGCTTATAACTTTGAAATCTCACAGTTAATAAGAGTAGCGAAATGATATTGTGGACATGTAAGTGGATCTAGCAGTATGCCGCAATCTCAATTTAAGTACAAATTGAACAGAATTAAATGTATCTATTATTTTTACTCCCGCATTTTAAACAAACTCACCCTACATTTAATTTTTCTTAAAGGAACACTCTTCCATTCACTGTCTGGATGACAGAGGCTACAGCATTTTGATTTAAAATATCCAACTTGGCTAAATTGCTACCATATACTTGGTGTTTGTTCTACTGAAACACAAACCAGTCTCTGGGTAGAAAACTGACTGCAGTGAAATCAAGAAGCCAATGTTGTCCACTAGGACTAGAACCGAGCAACCTCTCATTTAAAGTATTTTACATCAATATAATCAATCCAGTATGAAAGTAATTTATTTACCTAAAAATAGAAAGTATGATTTTTTTTAATGTGAAATAAAGCATCTAGTTATATTCCAGGCTACTTAAAGAAATAACTTTCCATTTTCAACTTCAACAAACATTACAAATATACAGAAGTGTTTAATCATTTGTTTTGTGTTTGGGGAAAAAAGCACTATGGATATAATTAGAAGCCAGATGACTAAAAGCAGAAGTACATTATCCACATAAAATAATTTTAAGTTTTCAGCTTTTAACTAGGGCAGTCCCAAGGCCCTGTGTTTAAACTCTAAAGCTGCCATGGTTTTTGTGGAGTTTGCATGTTGTCCCTCTGTCTTCATGGGTTTTCTATTGTTACATTTATGTCTATCAAATCATAAAGGTATGAACATTAGGTTGATTAGCAACTTCAAACTGACTTGGAAAGTACATTTGTACCCAGCAAATGATTTGCAAATAAACTTGTTTTTGGATACCAAATTCATGTGGAATAGAATCAACCCCCTCCACAAAATTTTGGGTTGAAATAAGCAAGTTGAAATACATGTAAAAACTAAAAAAGAAGTAATAATTACTCTTCACCCAAGTTGACGATATTCATTCTAGCCAACTGTGGATGCACAATTTGGATAAATAGGATCCAGAAAATGGATGGATGAATCAAATAAATACTACATATACGGGGTGACATGGTGAGACAGAGATGTGGCCTTGTATCTCTATTTTGATTTAATTTCTGGCTTCTATATATTTAGAGGTTGAACATTCTCAATGTGGCTCTCCTTCAGATACTCCAATTTTATTTTCAAAGACGTAAATTTCAGGCCAATTAGTGACTCTAAATTTCCCTGGCAATATGTTGTTGTGGGTGTGGCTCTCTGCAAGTGTGTCCTGTGATGGTTTAGTGTTTAATCATGTATTGGCTTTTTTCTGCATCCCAGATTAATCCAAGGCTTATGCAAGTTATCATCTAAATCATTTATGAATGGTTTATTTACATTAACATCAGCACATCATATATGAGGACGTTGTGAGTTTGTACTCTGTGTATTCGTAAACCAGCATTTTTATAGTTGTTACCACAAAGTCTGTAGATTCATTGGAATCGTCCTGAGAATCTTCCAGATCATGTTTCTTGTGATCTGTGCCATGCATCTGTTAATATATGGAATAATATGGGTGACCAGTAATTTCTTGAAGAAACCAACATTACATGTGAAAAAGAGGAAAGTGGTTCTGTTGTTGTGTTACTCTATACTTAGATAAATATAATACTATCAACATTTGAAAGCCTTTGAGAATTAGTAACCAGAAAATATCTTTTTATTAAGTACACCTTAGTTAATATCATGAACTAAAATCATGATTGCAGATATATCCAGCTATCCTAACCAGGATTCGCTAGCTTTCATAATGGATGGACAATTGCAGATAAAGCACAATGCTCCATTTAAACACCCAGTTGTACTTTGTGCAAAATGTCACCACCATTATCATCATTTTGAACTTTTTTAACTGACCATTAATCTGCAAGTTAAAATAATCACAATGACTGAAACACTAGGGGTATGACAATAATTACTTACATTTAATAGGCCACAGAAACATTCCCTGTTAAAAAGTCCTGTTGAAGACATGGATCGAATGTTCACCAATTATATTTGCTGGAAGCAGTAACAGAAAGGGCCTTGGCTTTCAGGACAAACAGGTTTCATGAACCTGATAACATTTAAGACCAGAAAGAATTCAGATTGACAGTGATTAATAAGGATTTCACAGAAACATTTCTGAGTGACAATACTCTACAAACTTCTGTTGCATAATAGAAATCTTGGAATGTTTAAGTGTTGATTAAATAGTTTGCTGGTTCAATTTTATCATCAATTAACTGTGCTAACGGTGAACTTTTTAACTAACACCAATGTTGCTAAGCAAGTTAATTATTTTCCAGGATTTTATAATTTTTTAGCTTTTCATTAAAAGAGCATTAAATAAAAGTAAGGTTTTGGCTTTCTGTTTAAATTAGTTTAATGTATTTTTCTCGTAAATAGTTAAAATTGGATCAGTCAGCAGGGGAATCGATAGATTGTCCTTTTAACCCAGACATAATAATTTTTTACATTTATATTGTGCTATTCTCACTACTCAAAGTGCTTTACACAGTGAGTGGGGAGCCACATCAACCACCACTAATGTGTAGCATCCACCTGGATGATGCAACAGCAACCATTATTGCCCCAGTACGTTCACCACACATTAGCTCTAAGGTGGTGAAGTGGTGAGAGAGAGATAGCCAATTAGAGACAGGGATGGGGGGCATTAGGGGGCCAGAATGGTCAAGGCTGTGATGGACTGTTTAGCCTGAACATCGGGATATATCCTGCTCCTTATGAAGGATACCCAGGGATCTTTTATGACCACAGAGAGTCAGAACATTGGTTTTACTTCTTGTCTGAAGGATGGCACCATTTTTACAGCACATTGTCCCTGTCACTGCACTGAGGCGTTGGGATCTACATTCAGACCACAGGGTAAGCGTCCACTGCTGGCCAATTCCAATACCTCTTCTAGCAGCAACCCAAGCTTTTCCTAGATGGTCTTCCATCCAAGTACTGGCTGGGCCCAAACATGCTTAGGTTCAGGTGGATGACCTCCTCTGAAGTGCATGTTGAATCTGTGTTGGATATGAGCCTTTTCTAATATTAAACAAGGCAAATCATCAGGGAATAATATATTGATTCCATGTTGAATTCAGAATTTTTAAATGAGATTCATTGACACATGTTTAAAGATTGTTCACAACACTAAAGTAATAAGACTTGACAGCAGGGTCAAAGTCAGAAATTGATATTAGTGTGGGGTCGTGCAGAGTGGCCTGGACACTAACTGACTGTCCTGAATATCAATGCAGAAGGACGAAGGTCCAAGACTTTAGAATCCTGGTAATTCCTGTTTTTGATATATCGTTGCTAGGCATGGATGCTATATAGTGACCTGAGATGAAGAAATGACTTATTTCGTACTGTGTATCTTCAGAGAATCCTTGAGTACCACAGGTTTGACTTTGTGTTGAATGATCAGTTGTTCATGGAGTCCCAAAGAAGGCACATTACCTGCATTGTGAGGGAGTGTCAGTTATGGCACTATGGCGCAATTCCCTGAGGGTGATCTGGCTCACATGATCCTCTTTGTTAAAGACCAGAGTGGCTGGACCAGGCCAAGGAGGTGCCCACTAGATAGAGGGTCATTTCCAGAGAATAGAACTGGACTGTGACTCTGCCTGGGGGGTAGCAAACCAGGATTCCATGCTGTTTCGTTGTGAGGTGGGTGTGGCATTGTGCTGTACCAGTGCATGCTCCCTATCCTGACCTAACCTGTTTTTTTTGTCTTTTTCTCCCCTTACTCTGATCTCTTTCTGATAATGATGAGATAAAGTAGGCATTAAACTAATAAGGACAGGCTTTATGATTGCATACATGCTAAACAAGTGTTCCAGGTTGGGACTGTGAAAATCTGGTCATCCTTTAATTTACCATCAGAGTGTCAAATTCATCCGATATCCATAATGGCCACTTGCTGTAATAAAGTTTGCCTTTCACTTCTGTTATTTCCTAACATTTTTCATAATTGTATAGCATTGCAAGTCCAATTTCATGAAAATTAATATGGCTGGAAATGCTCCAGCTGAGAAGGAATTAGTTAGGATACTTGGCAGTGTTGTGTGGTGTGTGTGTGTGCGTGTGTGTATGTGAGTGATAGTGGTCCCTATGTTGGACTAGCCTGTCCAGGCCTGTTTTCAGCCTTTTCTAAAATATTGGTGAGACAGCCTTTTGACCTTAAAATGACTTTTTTCTAGCTCTTCAGTGGCTTGTGCATATAATCTTAACAGGAAGAGGCTTGTATAGGAAGTGAAAATACAGGATTAAGAAAGTCCTATTTTTAATGCCAAGAATTACAGGATTTAGCCTTCAATCCTTACGTTAAGGTTGCACATGCCTGCACACACCAAATGGTAAATCTAGAACATTTTAGGCTTAATAGAGCTACTTCCATGAGCTGGAAACAGACTTGCAGTAATTAGCATAAAGACATGAGATTATGAGAAGTAATATTTTCTTCTTAAGAAATTATACTCAGGATATGATGGAAAACTGGACACAAATTTCTTAGGAAATCAATATTGAGGGTTGTTATAAACATTTTGATTTAAGTTAAAATATTAAGGAAAGCTAATTTCTTATTTAAATAACATCTGGTGGGGCTGTAGCCTACCCTACTAGACCTTAATGTAGAAAGGATCATTTGAATGTAACAAATTTCATGTTTACTAATTTGGTTTTAATCATTAAAGAATGCTCTTTTAGCAGCTCAGTTAACTGTGTGTCCCTGCAATTCTGTGCTTCAGCTATACATTACATGTTATTTCATTAGATTTGCCTTATGCATTAAAGCATTATGAGCTACACTACCCAAATAGCTAACCAATGTAAAAGCACTAACTAAATAAAATATATCTTTGAATGAATATATGAAGCAGCTGATTTTATTGTAACTGACCTAAATTTTTGCATGCTAGAACTTTCATTTGCATTACCAGAGAGGGGTATCTTATGGGTGTCACAGTTTTCCATCTACATCCCAAAGTTTTGCATGTGAGATTGTCATTAGGTGATTCTAAATTGTTTCCATATGAGCAAGTGTGGAAGGGTGAGAGTGACATTTCAAGGTTGATCCCTGCCTTGTGCTCAGTGCAGCTGGGATAGACGCTTGCTACCTGAAGTCCTGAACAGGATAAACAAGTTGGAGTATGGATCGATGGTTGGATGGGCAACTACAAGCATGTTCATTCATCCAGATGATAAATAAAAATCTGTCATTCCTTTATCATATATATATTGTGCTACACATATACAAAAATAATAAAACATCATAATATTTAACTCCCTCATTTAAATGTGTCACAGTACAAGTTCAGATGATTGCAGCTCACATCACTGCAATCTCAAAAACATCAATGAACCATACTTTTTACCAATGAATTAATTTTGTACAGGAATAAAAGTGGCAATAATTAAAGCCCTTTTTTGCTTTAAAACAGCCATGAGATTTTCTTGCTTTACTAAGATAAGCCATGTGGAACATATAATCTGCATAATTTCCACTGTCCAGCACTGAAATTCAAGACCTGCTGCTTACATACTGTTTCTCTCTCATGTACACTAACAAGCTGAACAGTAACTAACTAGGCTTCAAATTGTGCAGAATCCTTTTCAATCACCCTACATAATTTAAATAGAAGTGTATGTAAAAATGCATGCCTCTATCTTAAAATAAGAATTTACAGCTGAAGCACTATACAGTTGCACTGTACTATTGACTAATGGGTAGGCCTAGGTTTAATTAGAGTGGACTTAGGCCCACCTGTGTCTACATCCCTACTTAACAGTAATAATAGTTTCATTCAATATGTCTGACTAACAGGCCATAACTGTTGTCTACTGCTATAAAAATCTGCTATTTACCACGACTGTGTTTAAATAACACTCTGTAATCTAGCCTACATTTAAAATTGTAGACATGCTATTTTCAATAAACAAGTTAACTTGGGCTTATTTGTGTTTTTTGTGTTTAACTAAGTTTGTGCCAGAACGGCATAGTGGCACAGTGGTAGCACTGCTGCCTTGCAGTAAGGAGTCCTGTGGAGACTGCATTTTCTCCATGTCTGCATGGGTTTCCTCTGGGTGCACCAAACATGCAGGTTAGGTGAATTGGCATTGGCTCTTGTGTGTGCGTGTGTGTGTGACACATCACATCTGCTGGAATTCAACTTTTGTTTTGATTCACAGTTAACAAACAGCAAGCAAACATTTTTAAAAGGCTTATATAATTTTGTGGTAAAAAACATGATATGTAACTATGTGTTTTAGGGCCACACAAAGTAAAAGACTGGAAAGGATTCTTTGTGTATGTTTGGCTTTGTTTAGTGAGTCTTATCTCCTGCAGTTGCCTTGTTGTCTGCCATGTTGTTGATTATTCATGTCTATGTTGGTGGCCCCGCAGACTATAAATGCCATATGCAAGGTCATCATTTTTTCTCAGTGCTTCTTTATGTATCTCTGCTCAGCATAAAGCCAAACTGCTTCTCCCTGATGGCGGTCTCCTCACTTCATTTAAAAATTTCTTCCTAAACCTGCTTCTAAACCCATCCTCTTTTAGTTTCCACCACATTCATTTTTTTTTATTAATAAATAATTACATAATATAAAAAAGTTAAACTAAACATTCCACAATACCAAGAATACAAAAGAAAAACATATCAATGATGAAAAAAAAAATATGAAATGAAAAAATTTCATTAAAATCAGGCTTTCCATACTAATTCATAATATATTTAAAAATTCCACATTCAATTGCTTATTATTTACTTTGTATTATTGAACAGCTCTCAGAGAAATTCATTTTTTGAAAACCATTTTTTTCCATTTTAACACATTATGTTTTTCTTTTTGAAACACTGTACCTCAATATTCCTCTGCCTAGTACAGAGAAATTGCTGTAGAAAAATGAGTATTCTCAAAGCCTTGTTGGTTAAAAGACAACTCTTGCTTACATTTAATAAATAAATGCAAGAGATGGAAGATGTTTTGTGTATATTCTGAAACAGTAAGTGCTAAGATACATTAAAGAAAACATTCTTTACTAGAGGGTATTTCAGGCATTCACTTGTATACAATATTTGTCTACCTAAGTACTAAATCTTACGCCCAAGAGACCAGTCTCTCTTAGCTACAATTTTTTGCTTCATCTCCAACTCCTACCCTAATGGAAATCTAATTAATCAGGTAAGGGCACAAAAAGAAACCTACTATTAAGCCTCTTTTGAGAGATTTGGTCCCAGTGAATGGGTAAACATGAGCCCAGCTATATATAGTTGGTAATGCTCCAACTCACCCGCCAACCCCAGCTCCTTGCCCCTCAAGGGAAGTGAAATTTCATGTTGCAAAAGTCAGTTTATGTTTGTGGATTACAGTACACCAAGTCCTCTGCCTTTGAATGATGCCCAGGTTGCATTGCACCTGGCCCCTGTTCCACCTGTAGGTGGTGGGCCCATAGGAGGGTGGTCTCCCTTTGCGAGTTCAAGCTGTGCCTGCCCAGGCCCTTGGCAGGCTCGACCACCAGGCACTCACCTGAAGGAACTCCCCCCAGGCCTGGTTCCAGGAGGCCACTGTAACCCAATACTGTGTGGGGTACTATTTTTATATTTGTGACTATGCAAAATTAGGGGCTGTGAATCACTTTTTGACTAATTCCTCACATGGAACCACTTTGTCTTGGAAGCCCCTACCAGGAGCTTCTGCTTCAGACAACATAGTTCCAAGGATCAGAGAAGCACAAAAAGCTCTCCACCACAAGAAGATGGCGATTCCAGGAGAGAACCCATGACACATGTACTCTTAAAAATAAAAGTGCCAAAATGGTTCTTCAGAACATTGCCATTGGAGAGCCTTCTTTTCCTCAATATTCCATCCACATGAGGTTGCAGGAAGAAACTATTTATTTAGTTCTGTGACATAAATAACCATGAAAAGTTTAAAAGAATTTTTTGAAATATCAGTGGGTTTCAAAGGGCTCTTGCTACATACAATATAACTGCCAATTTTCTTGATCTGTTAGTATCCTGCAGAGTACAGTAGTTTGCTATTTATTAAATACTTCTGTTTTGTCTACATATTAGGAATCTTTATAAAGCCCCCCAAAAATGTTCATATGTAAAGAACCCTTTCCATAATGGAATCACACACCACAGTAAAATGCAATTAAAGAACTACTGATTTTAAGAATGCGTGGGACAATGTTTTCATCAATTTGAATACATTGCTTTTGTAAGTTTTTATAGTGCTTCTACTTTTCATTTAAATATCCATCCATCACATGTAATCACTTTGTCCAGTTCAGTGTTTCTAGAAATGCAGACTATTTCAGCAGTATCAGGGGCATATGAGGAATCATGGATGTAGAGCTAATCCATAACAGAGCACACACATACACTAATTAACCTAAGCTTATTTAAGAGATGTCAAATAATTTATTTCTTGTATAGCTTAAAATCACATACAGAATGCATTAATCACTTTAACAGGGCCTGTTTTTTGACATTCCCCCACCCTTGACCTTCGAAGAAGACAAGAAAAAACTGAAAAAAACCTCATAGTAAAAAAAAAAAATTGAAGTAACCTTGACAAGGGCAATTCAGAGAGACTCCATTCCAGGTACGTATTGTCAGGAAAGTTGGGCATGCAATATATGTCACAAAATGGAGTACATAAACACACACAAAAAAGAACACTAGTAATACTCCTTGCGAGGCTGAAGGACAATCAATCATCGCTACATCAGACATGCAATAGTACCAACTACTTGTTTTTGCACAGCATTCCTCACTAAATGCAGGAGCAGAGCGCAATGACATCTCTCAAGGCAAAAATGCAAGAATACATTATACCACTCACTACATAGAGAACTATAATATCTTTAGGTATAGATTTGTTAAAATACATCAAAAACAAAACAAACTAATTAACAAATGAAAAAACAACAATATCTGTCCATCTGTCAAATGTAGAACCATGGCCAGGTTATAAAAAAGAAGTCAGAGACAAGCCAGGCACAGTTCTGGAGACCTCGACCAATTAGCTGCTTCTCCTATACTCGTCATTCTACAGCAGAGTCAGTGCTGGGCCAGCCAATCTAATGAAAGGACACTTCTATTCAAAGATTCCAGTGCTCCTTTACCTAAGATGATTTTTCCATAGGTAGGCAAGCATAGGACAATGGTGAGAAGAGAAATAGGCTTAAAAACAGTTTATAAATATTATATTTTTTGTACTAATGACTAACAACAGAAGTGCAGTATGTGCAGCTAATCAGCAGTTCTTCTCAGGGTTTGCTAAACTGAAGTAGTGAATCTTTAGCCTGGGCTTAACACTACAATCCTTGAAGCCTCGTAATCCTGGCCTACCTTAAATCCCTTTGCACCTCTCCATCAGCATATTTTGTTTTATAAATGTGTTGATCAGCACAACCAGCCTGTTGTCCCATCTCCTGCCTTGATGGAGCTCAACTCTAGCAAAAAGTTTTCCCAGCTCAAGCCAAGGCTCCTTATCTGTATGTAAGGTATCTGGCTGAACCCTCAGTTTTTCATACTTTCTATACTATTCATTATAAAAATACAATAAAAATAATAATAATATGAGGCCCCTGAAAAAAGCAATGCACGCTTTTCTGAGAGAGAACCATATCCTCAGACTTGAAGTTGCTGATCCTCATATGAGCCACATCACACTCAGTAGCAAGATCACTCAAGTGTGTGCCAAAGGTCACAGTGAGATATGACAAACAGGACTACAGTGATCCCTCGCTATATCGCGCATCGCCTTTCGCGGCTTCACTCCATCGCGGATTTTATATGTAAGCATATTTAAATATATATCGCGGATTTTTCGCTGCTTCGCGGGTTTCTGCGGACAATGGGTCTTTTAATTTCTGGTACATGCTTCCTCAGTTGGTTTGCCCAGTTGATTTCATACAAGGGACGCTATTGGCAGATGGCTGAGAAGCTACCCAACTTACTTTCTCTCTCTCTCTCTTGTGCTGAAGTAGCGGGGTGTGAGCAGGGGGGCTGTGTGCAGCTGCTTCCTGAAGGACATGCTGCACGGAGCTTCGCATACTTAAAAGCTCAAAGGGCACATATTGATTTTTTATCTCTCTCTCTATCTCTCTCTCTCTCTCTCTCTCTGCTCCTGACAGAGGGGGTGTGAGCTGCCGCCTTCAACAGCTTTGTACCGGCGGTGCTTCGCATACTTAAAAGCCAAAAAGCCCTATTGATTTTTTTTTTGACTGCTTGCTTTGCACTCCTTTGAAAAGGAAGATATGTTTGCATTCTTTTAATTGTGAGACAGAACTGTCATCTCTGTCTTGTCATGGAGCACAGTTTAAACTTTTGAAAAAGAGACAAATGTTTGTTTGCAGTGTTTGAATAACGTTCCTGTCTCTCTACAACCTCCTGTGTTTCTGTGCAAATCTGTGACCCAAGCATGACATTCTAAAAATAACCATATAAACATATGGTTTCTACTTCGCAGATTTTCCTATTTCGCGGGTGGCTCTGGAACGCAACCCCCGCGATGGAGGAGGGATTACTGTACATCATCTGCATAAAGCAATGATGCAACCCCTAGCCTCCTCAACTGGACACTCTTACCTCCTTCACTACACCATGATATCCTGTCCTTTAAAACCACAGACAGGACTGGTGACAAGACATAGCTTTGTCACCAAGTATTTGAACTAGGCTCTCACTGAATTCATATACGGAATGAATATCATGCAAGAGTAGTCCTGTTACCCCACAACTCTGCAGTACCTCCCACAAGACAGGCCATGGGATACGGGCATATGCTTTTTCCAAATTTACAAAATACATATACAGTAATCCCTCCTCCATCACGGGGGTTGCGTTCCAGAGCCACCCGCGAAATAAGAAAATCCGCGAAGCAGAAACCATATGTTTATATGGTTATTTTTATATTGTCATGCTTGGGTCACAGATTTGCGCAGAAACACAGGAAGTTGTAGTGAGACAGGAACGTTATTCAAACACTGCAAACAAACATTTGTCTCTTTTTCAAAAGTTTAAACTGTGCTCCATGACAAGACAGAGATGACAGTTCCGTCTCACAATTAAAAGAATGCAAACATATCTTCCTATATTTAAATATGCTTACATATAAAATCCGCGATGGAGTGAAGCCGCAAAAGGTGAAGCACGATATAGCGAGGGATTACTGTAGAATGGGTTATCATGCTGCCATAAACCCTTCAGCCACTGCACCAGGGAGAAGAGACGGTCTGCTGTTCCATAGCCAGAACAGAATCCACATTGCTTCTCTTGTATCTTTGGGTTAACCTTCGGATGTATTAGTTCCTCCATATCCTTGCATATGCCTTACCTGGGAGGCAGAGGAGAGTGATCCTTCTGTAGTATGAACACACCCTCTGGTCACCTTTTTTTAAACATGCGGATTACACCAGTGTGCCATTCCAAGGGCACTTTACCTGCCTTCCACGCAACACTGAATAGACGAGTTAAGCACACTATCCTAACAATGTCTAGGGCTTTCAACATCTCCAGTCAGATTTAATTCAACCTTGCAGCCTTACCACCACAGAGTCCTCACAGTCCACAGTGACTTTAGCAACAGTGATGGGATGTCTCATCAATGTACCCAATGATGCTTCCTGGTAGGAAAGCATGCCCACTGGGTTTTTGGAGTTTCTCAGAGTGTTCCTTCCACCGTGTGACAATTTTCCTAGAAAAGGTCAGCACTTCCCTGCTTAACACCATCTAGGCAAGGTCATGCTATTCCCTCCTGAGGTGTTGAAAAGTTTGACAGAACAGCCTTGATGCCAGCTTATAGTCATTTCCACTGTCTCTCCAAAATCCTCCCATTTTCAAGTTTTTGATTCCACAATCACTTTTGCAGTAGTTTTGTTAGCATGTTGGTACCTCTCAACAGTGTCAAAAGATTCAAAAGAAAGCATTTCTGAAAAGGTTACCCTCATCAGTCTGACAGCATCCCTTACCTCTAATGTCCACCATTAGGTTCCAGGTTTGTCTCCATCAGATGCTTCAATCACCTTAAAGCCAGGTTTATACTTCACACAACGCGACGCATGCTCCAGCGAATGCTCCTGCTATGCAAGCGTTTTACTGTTTATACTTAAGCTCATACTTTACGGAAATCTGCTGGAATCCACCAGGTGGCAGTGTGAGATATCATCACAGTGCGAACAGGTTTGACTTCGCTGTGTTGTGAAGTGCCTGGAACACCCATTAAATTCCTATGACACCTTACTGCAATATCTCTGAAAAGGATGTTTAATGATTAAATCCATCCATCCAGGGACGTGTCCATTCCAGCAAGCATTGGGCACAAGGCTGAAACAATCCCTGGATGGGCATCAGCTCATCGCAAGGTGAATACAAGTACTCACGTACACTAGCGTCATTTTAGTGTCACCATATCTTTGGAAGGAAACTGGAGCACACTGTGGAAACCCAGCAGGAAAACATGCAAACTCCAGGCAGAGAATACCAGCGATGTGACTCCCTGCGAGACAGTAGTGCTACTGCTGTGCAACCGTGTCACCTCCATGTGTGTAATTATTAAGTGTTCCTTATTTAAACGAAATTAACGATTTATCTGTAAAGTGTAACATACATACTTTATTGCATTTCATCATGAAAGTGATATCAAGTATAAATCGTAGGATTCTAAATTTGCAGAGAGTTGGAATATCATACATTTAATGTGCTCTGTGTGGCAATTTATTGCTGTTTGCTGCTGCTGTCAGGTCAGGAGGAAGCCCCTGAAAAAAAGACGGCACAGAAGAAGATATGTGAGACTTTTAAAATGCATCATGTAATTATGATCGGGTATATGCGACACTTGAATATAAAAGTACCACAAATGCATTTGTATGTCGGCATTTTGTTTCACCATATCGAACTATTCATCAAACATTGAAGCGCACACATCGATCTTGTAGGATCTGCAAAGCGGTTTTCTGTCACATGTAGATAGTAACCAAAGACTCTGATGTCACATTCCAAATTTTAGCATACTGCGCCCCCCAACTTTATACTGGTACAGCAACTCGCGCACGTGTCGCGTTAATTTCTGTGGACCTGCTCAGAGGACGCGTGAAATGAACGCTGGGAATGCATGGCAGCCATGATGTGTGCACATTTAAGTCATGCAAGACTTCTTTATCTTTCTACTACACCTGTTAAGAGTTGCCACAAAAGATCATCTGTCTTCTTAACCTGCTCCCTACTCTCATTACAGGGCACAATGTCATCCGCAAACATCATAGTCCACAAAGACTCCTGTCTAATCTCCTCTATTGACCTGTCCATCACCACTGCAAATAAAAATGGGTTCAGAAGCAATCCCTGATGTAATCCCACCTATCAAGAAATTGCTGAAAACAAATTTATGGATACTCTATACTGAGTATGCACACACTTAGTAAGGAGCAGCAGTATTTACCCTCAGAAAGAAGTTCAGTAAAACCTTGGTTATACATCAAGGCTTGGGGCCTAGGCTGTGATGGATAAGAGAAAGGACAAATAATAGAACAGCTACTTTAAAAATGATATACAGTAGATTAGATTAGCGAATAGTTGTATTTATTTACAAAACAAAAACTATATTCATAAAATATAATAAAGTATTAACAAAATTAAATTAATATAATACTGTAACGACAAGCGTAATAAGCAAATACATCTCAGAGGTTCTGGAGTTTTCAATGATTTACTTGGATTCTTTGTTGCATAACATACCGTGCCCTGTCTTATACTCCATTATATGTGCTATGGACCACACCTCCAAAACAATAAAAGAAAACTTTCCCTACCAAACAGTTTATTTCCTGCCACTCACATTCTGTCTTTCTTTATACCCCAAACACTCCTGCTTATTAGTGATGGGCTGCTCTATACTGATGTGTCAACACCGTGTCAAGCTTTCGAAGCGCTAGTGCGCTTCAAGGCTTGTTTCAGATGCGCCTGTCACATGATTTTGAGGCACGCTAGCATCATGACATCATTGATATCTACGCAGCCAGCAGCCGATTTGGTCAGCCCCATAACTACTGAATTTCTTTGGCTCAAAGCATAAAAGCAGTAGGCCTTGCTGCATCTGTAAGGTATGCTGACGAAAGTCAAATCTAGTTGGGGCTCGTGTATGGTCCTTGCCCAAAGATAAAAAAAAGAACTTTTTTTAAAAAACAGTTATGTAGTACTTGTCAGTAAGTCAACAAATACGTTAAGGAGACATTATGAATGATTCACATGGGGCACCTCATTCATGGTGTGGAATCGTGTCCACATAGAATCTGTAACAAATTGATAAGCATATTTGGCATAAGGCAGCACATATTATAACAATCCAGAATCTATTCTACCCCATGTCAATCATTTCAGAGAGTCTAACAAATGCTTCACCAAAGTCAACTTGTTCATCACAACAGTATTTGAGCAAGACACTCCTCATTGAATGTTTTTAGTATTCAGTGATTCCCATATCTGTAGCTGACATGTATTATTGATTTCCAAAAAGCAATGTAAGTAAAAGCGTGTTCTGCATAACTAATCATAACTGTCTTTAAAACAGAATCAGTGCAATCGACAGCATCTTCTGCAATTTAGGGAAAGCCTCAGGATTTCTGTGTTAATGAGACCAAAATGTTGAAAAAAAACTTTGCAAATTTATCCAGAGGTGGACATAAAGATCACTCAAGTACTGACAAGAATGAATAGCTGGATAAGCATATCTGGAGTCAAACTTTCAAAAAAGCATCTGACTTTGTCAGCAACATCTTTTCCTTGTGAATGCAACTGGTCAAAGGCTTTGGTGAGGGGTAAATAAGTAGTCTTCCAAACTACAGCACAACAGAGTAAATCATTGATGTAAATAGAATTACTGAAAGACTAAGCTTTTGTTGTTTCTGCGCACCCTATACTGACACAATGTCACGAAAAAAACAGCACAGTCCATGCAAACTCATAGCCTCCTTAATTTTTCAACTTATGATTAATTGTCAATAATATATAAAGTCATTTTAAGAAGATGACGAGTCTGCATTAGTCAGTTTAATAAACTCTTCATTTAAAATGTTTGCATATACAGCTTATAAAACAGAATTTCAATGAAGCAGGACTCATGAGTAGTAACGAATAATATGTGACACTGAGAAATTATAATTCATAATAACGGGAACAAGTAAAAACTATGACTTCCTAAAATGTACTCTGTAAACATACTGTAGGCATTTCAATAAATAATTTAGGAAGCTTGTGTGTGCATTTTAATATTGATTTAAGAACTAAGTAAACCACTTGTTGTACTAAACAGTAGCTCAAACAGTACTTAACAGTAAATAGTCTAAAAACTAAATAACTAAATGAAACAAGAGGGCCGTGCCACTACTAATAAAGGTTCATGCTGTCCTAGTGCATGTTTGGAAGGCGCAGATTGGGTGAAACTGTTTATAGTGAATTGTCTCAAGATGGAAGTGCCGTATAGAGATTAGAAACGAAAAGACATATTAAGCATGTTAGACAATAGTTTATGTTAAGTTTTTCTACAATACAAATTCAGTACGACACCAGGGCCTCCAAACACTCAATTATGAAGCTTATTACATTTTACAGTGAAACTCTTTACATACACAATATAATAAGGGGCGTGTGCTCCCTTGCCGACTATGGCGGCCCAATCTTCCTTCGATAGCTCGATTTGCTCGCTATTGGTCCAAGGTGGAATTTTTTGTTAAATGTAGGAATAGAAAAAAACTTTTCACAAGAAGAGGATCGATGACATGAACCCCTGGTGACTTTACTGAGAGACAGTTGCAATATCATTGAGCCACCTAATCGGGGTAATTAAAGCACTCTACACAACTACTGCTACTGTTCTTACTACAGCTGATGTAGACAATATATTTTGTTTGACATAGGCACGTTAAATTGGTTTAATTGACATGAGAGTATCATTGTTGTATTCTCTTAATGAAGACGGAAAGATTATATTCATAGAGGTATACAATATGATGTACAGTTTTGAAGAAAATTAAGTGTTGCATAAAAAGGTTGCAAAATTTATCTAATCTTAATATATATATATATATATATATATATATATAGCAAAATACCCGCGCTTCGCAGCGGAGAAGTAGTGTGTTAAAGAGATTATGTAAACATATATATACATAAACATATATACTTATATATACATATCTACATATACACATCTACATATATATATATATACATATACACATCCACATATATATACATATATCAACATATATATACACATACATATACACACATACATACATACATACACACACACATATATATATATATATATATATATATATATATATAATACACATACAGACACATATATATACACATATATATATATCTACATACATACACATATATATATATATATATATATATATATATATATATATAATACACGTACAGACACATATATATATATATACACATATATACATATCTACATACATACACATATATCTATATATATATCTATATATATATCTATATATATATATATATATATATATATATATATATATATATATCTATCTCTATATATATATATATATATATATATATATATCTCTATGTATATATATATATATATATATATATATATATATATATATATATATATATATATATATATATATATATATATATACAGTGGAACCTCTAGATCCGAGTTTAATTCGTTCCAGCACTGAGCTTGTATAGTGAATTTCTCGTATCTAGAACAAACTTCCCCATTGAAAATAATGGAAATCCAGTTAATTCGTTCCGCACCCCAAATATATTAACATAAAAATAATTTTTCCTAACAAATAACACTGATAAATTATATATACTGTAGTCTACCTTTAATAAATAACACTGGTAAATAATATAACTGATTATTAAAAGAATCAAAACAGGTGTCCAAAGTGCAGTAGAGCATTCAATAAAGCTTTAAATAAATACAGTAATCCCTCGCTATATCGCGCTTCGCCTTTCGCGGCTTCACTCTATCGCGGATTTTATATGTAAGCATATTTAAATATATATCGCGGATTTTTTGCTGGTTCGCGGATTTCTGCAGACAATGGGTCTTTTAATTTCTAGTACATGCTTCCTCAGTTGGTTTGCCCAGTTGATTTCATACAAGGGACGCTATTGGCAGATGGCTGAGAAGCTACCCAACTTACTTTTCTCTCTTGCTCTCTCTTGCGCTGACTTTCTCTGATCCTGACGTAGGGGGATTGAGCAGGGGGGCTGTTCGCACACCTAGATGATACGGACGCTCGTCTAAAAATGCTGAAAGATTATCTTCACGTTGCTACCTTCTGCGCAGCTGCTTCGTGAAGCGACATGCTGCACGGTGCTTCGCATACTTAAAAGCTCGAAGGGCACGTATTGATTTTTGCTTGTTTGTTTTTCTCTGTCTCTCTCTCTATCTCTCTCTCTCTCTCTCTCTTTCTCTGCTCCTGACGGAGGGGGTGTGAGCTGCCGTCTTCAACAGCTTTGTGCCGCATTGCTTCGCATACTTAAAAGCCAAACAGCCCTATTGATTTGTTTGCTTTTCTCTATCTCTCTTACATTATCTGCTCCTGACGCGCACTCCTTTGAAGAGGAAGATATGTTTGCATTCTTTTAATTGTGAGACGGAACTGTCATCTCTGTCTTGTCATGGAGCACAGTTTAAACTTTTGAAAAAGAGACAAATGTTTGTTTCCAGTGTTTGAATAACGTTCCTGTCTCTCTACAACCTCCTGTGTTTCTGCGCAAATCTGTGACCCAAGCATGACAATATAAAAATAACCATATAAACATATGGTTTCTACTTTGCGGATTTTCTTATTTCGCGGGTGGCTCTGGAACGCAACCCCCGCGATGGAGGAGGGATTACTGTAATCCTTAAAACAGTTGTGAAGTGGAGGTTTAAAATACACAAGAATAACAATCCTTTAACACGAAGTTAAAACGTCAAAAGGAAGCAGTCTTTAAAAAACAGATGACAATCCCTGGTGCTTCTTCTCTGTTAGCGTCTCACCTGCTTCTCCCATGCGGGCTCTGCAACAGGCGAGACACTCTTAATGCAGCTGACCTTTTCTACACCGTCCTGCTTCAGCTGTTTGGCTCGCCTGTTCAGCTACACGCGAGCCTGCACTCACTCGCTCTCCCGCACCGACTTCCTACTGCTGCTGCTTCCTGCCTCCTCCTGCCTCCTCCTGCAACCTCCGTTCTCTCTCTTTTCTTTTACTTCTTCTCCCCCTTAACCGGCTCGCGCTTCTCTATATATGCGGGGAGGACATGGCAGCTGTAGCCCATCAGCCACAGGAACAATCATGGATGTGGGCAGTTTCCCACCTGTGCACTTAGGTGAGAAACGCAGACACCGCAGATCGCCCTGCGGCTCGCAACTGCTACCACGCCCCCTCGCTAAGCCGCGAGCTATACCCACAGCCTGGCTCGTGGCTCGTTACGCGAGCCAATGCTCGTATTTAGATCTGAATTTTTCGCTCATACTTTCCTTGTATTTTGAATTTCTCGTATACAGAAGTGATCGTATCTTGAGGTTCCACTGTCTATCTATCTATCTATCTATCTATCTATCTATCTATCTATCTATCTATCTATCTATCTATCTATCTATCTATCTATCTATCTGTCTGTCTGTCTGTCTGTCTGTCTGTCTGTCTGTCTGTCTGTCTGTCTATCTATCTATCTATCTATCTATCTATCTATCTATCTATATCTCTATATATATCTCTATCTCTCTCTCTATCTCTCTCTCTCTCTCTATATATATATATATATATATATACACATCCCCGTGCTTCGCAGCGGCGACGTACTGCTTTTAAATTTTTATTAAGAAGAAAACCTTTTTAAATTGAGTGAAAATATACCAATAACAATTTGTTAAGGATCTGTTTTTTTGTGAAGCTGACTTCACACAGCCTCTCCGCTGTTTTTACGATTGTTCTGTTTGTATACCACGTTGTCAGTTCAGCACTCCGGTTGGAATATGACCAAGCTGTGCAAGCTTACTGTTAAGAATGCAACGTATAGTTGTACAGGAGAAAAGCAATCTTGCCTCAAATCAATGGCAACCTTTTGTAGGTCTATGAACTTAATTTAAACTTTAGGTTTACACGGTGCTCTGTTTCCATAGTACCTGCACTCATGAATATATCTGAATGTGTCAGTCGCTGAAATCCCCACGCTTCGCACCGGCAAAGTACTGCTTTTAAATTTTTATTAAGAAGAAAAGAAAACCTTTTTAAATTGAGGGAAAATATACCACTAACAATTTGTTAAGGATCTGTTTTTTTGTGAAGCTGACTTCACACAGGCTCTCCGCTGTTTTATAAATGAACGGCATATAAGGTCTTCCTTTTTCGTTGCTTCGCCAACGGAAGCAGCCTTTTTATTTAATTCATGGGTTGTCCGCTGTTTTTTTGTTCATTTATCACGATTGTTATAGTTCTGTTTGTATACCACGTTGTCAGTTCAGCACTCCGGTTGTAATATGACCAAGCTGTGCAAGCACACTCTTGAGAATGCAACGTATAGTTGTACAGGAGAAAAGCAATCTTACCTCAAAGTTCAGTCAGTTCACGTGAGCCGCTCTCTTGTGTGATGTTGCGATGTCCACGGCTTTATTTAATGTTAGCTAAGCTTAAAAGTTTCTCGCTACAGCAATTTTAACTCCATTACAAAGTTATTCAAAGTCTCATTTATACCTCGTGTCTTCTCATTAAACTTGTATCTTGCGAATATGGTATTGCAAACGGCAGGGGGAGCGTTTCTATAAACTTAATTTAAACTTACAGTTTACACTGTGCTTTCTCAATTGTGTAATGAATGTTTTCTTCAATGCTCTTTGGGGCTGTTCCTTGTTTTCAGTTCACGTGATTACATAGGAGGCGTGATGACGCGACACGCAACTCCGCCTCTCACAGCCATCAAGCTGCACTCCATTCCAGTACATGGACAAAAAAGAGGTTCCAGTTATGACCATTACGTGTAGAATTTCGAAATGAAACCTGCCTAACTTTTGTAAGTAAGCTGTAAGGAATGAGCCTGCCAAATTTCAGCCTTCTACCTACACGGGAAGTTGGAGAATTAGTGAAAAGTCCACTGGCAGCATTTGCTCAGGAATAAGCCGTCCTTCTCATGGCCCTGGAAATAGAAGTGTCAGTGTGCCAACTTTACATTATGTGGAAAAAAACCCTGATCACGGCTCTGTGCAAAAAGAAGCCTCATTATCTAATGTTGCACTGTTTAACTTGAGGTCTCTTAATGGCAAAGCATTGGTGCTGTCAGAACTCATCACTGACACCAAACTTGATATTCTGTGTTTAACGGAGACATTGCAAAAACCAAACGAATTTATGTCTCTCACAGAGGCGACTCCAATTGGTTTCACTTTCCACACAGAGCCTCGCAGCTCAAGACAAGGCGGTGGGCTTGCAGTAATTGTCAGAGATGACTTAAACATTAAACGAATCCCGATTGACTGTCCATGGTCTTTTGAGTGCCTGGCTCTTAAACTAATAACGAAATCAGGTCCTGTCTCACTCATTGTTGTTTATCGTCCCCCAAAATACAATGCATCCTTCTTATCCGATCTGATTGAACTTTTGACCCACCTAAGCTCTTACTCTCAGAGAATTATCCTTCTTGGTGATTTCATCATCCATATTGACATCCCCACATCTAAACTGAGGAATGAATTCCTATCCTTACTGGACTGCTTTGACTTGACACAACATGTTGATTTTCCAACCCACTCTGGCGGTCATATATTGGATCTGATCTGCACTTCTGGACTATCTGTTGCCAACATTTACAGCACTGATTTGGGACTCTCTGACCATAAAGCAGTATTTTTCACTGTTTCACTGCCTTTCCCTCCTCTTACCTGTAAACGACAAATTTCTTACAGAAACCTTAAAAATATCTGTCCCTCTATCCTTTCTGGATCCATTTCTGATCTTTTACTGTCTTCACCTATTCCACCAACACTAGATAGTCTTGTTGACCACTATAACTCAGCCCTTCATTCAGCATTAGATAAAACAGCTCCTTTTAAATATAAGGAGGTTTCCTTTAAATGTTCAGCTGCTTGGTATAATTCAGAATTGCGATCTATGAAAGCAGCTGGTCGACGCCTTGAGAGAATGTCACGTAAGACTGGCCTCACCGTGCACATCCAGGCTTTCTCAGATCACCAAAGAGTTTACAGAGAACCACTAACTGCTGCCAAGAACACCCACTATGGTAGAATAATAGAAAGTGGCCACGATAACCCAAGGGTTTGTTCTCTGTAGTTAATAAACTACTCCAACCCGCATCTGGCCCAACCTCCTCTTCTTCTAAAGTCTGTGAGAAATTCCTCCACTTTTTCCGTAACAAAATTAAAGATCTAAATAATTCAACTAACATCAATACATCATCTGTTTATATCTCTCCCTGTTTTCCCACTCCATCCAGCTCCTTCTCTAAGTTCTCACCAGTCACATCTGCGTTTGTTAATAACCTGCTTTGTAAAATAAAGCCGACTACTTGTGTACTGGACCCCATCCCCAGCACACTACTTAAATCCTGCCTTCATGCCATAATCCTGACTGATAAAACATAATAAACTCATCCCTCGGCACTGGGTTTGTACCGCTCACTTTTAAAATTGCTTCTGTAACCCCAATGTTAAAAAAGTCTGGTCTTGATGCTGACAATCTTAACAATTTCCGGCCTATTTCCCACTTACCTTTTCTGTCAAAAGCTCTTGAGCATGTTGTAGCTTCCCAACTCACCAATTACTTAACCTCTTAAAGGGCGCGGCACAGCTGTGAAACTGCTCTGCTACGGGTAACCAATGATTTGCTTATGGCAGCAGACTCTGGACAAACCAACATATTAATTCTACTAGACTTCAGTGCAGCATTTGATACTGTCAGACATGACATCCTACTGTCCGGAATGGAGAACATGCTGGGTATCTCTGGCACTGCCCTCCAGTGGTTCAAGTCCTATCTGACTGATAGGCCAGAGTTTGTTAGTCTTGGCAACAGCACATCCAGCTCAGCACCAGTCACACAAGGAGTTCCTCAGGGCTCTGTCCTTGGCCCTCTTCTCTTCTGTATTTACATGTTTCCCCTTGGCCATATTATACTTAGCTATGGACTGGGTTATCATTTTTATGCAGATGATACTCAACTCTACTTCGATGTTAAAACTGGAACTTCATCAGAGCTTTCTCAGCTCACAACCTGCCTTAGTAAAATTAAAACCTGGATGGAGCAGAACTCTTTAAAATTAAATTACAACAAAACTGAACTCCTGCAAATTGGGACTAAAATGCAACTTAATAAAATGAGCTCTTTCCCAGTCCATCTTGGCGGTGATCTCATCAGACCTGCCTCTACTGTAAAGAATCTTGGTGTCATTTTGATTCCTTCCTCTCTTATTCCTCCCACATAAATCACATTAAGAACTTTCTTACTTTCACCTCCGTAACATATCCCATGTTCGTTCCTTCTCTCTTTCTCTAATGCAGAGAAACTTGTCCATGCTTTTATCACATCCCGCATCGATTATTGTAATTCCCTACTGGCAAGTGCCCCTTCTAATCTTATATCACAGCTCCAGCTTATTCAAAACTCTGCTGCAAGAGTCCTTACACGGACCAGCAACAGCGAGCACATCACACCCATCCTGCTCCGTCTCCACTGGCTCCCTGTGTCTTACAGAATCGAATATAAAATCCTACTAATAACCTCCAAAGCCTTAAATAACCTCGCGCCAAACTACATCAGTGACCTTCTCCATCACTATTTGCCTGCCCGCCCACTAAGGTCCTCTGATTCTGGCAATCTTGTTGTACCCCACACTAATCTACACTCCATGGGTGACAGGGCCTTCAGCTCTATAGTGCCCAGACTCTGGAATGACCTACCAAAATTAATCAGGTCAGCTGACTCCATGAATTCTTTTAAAAAACAACTCAAAACTCATCTGTTCAGGAAGGCTTATAGCTCTACTTGACTTTATTATCCTTCTCTCAGTTTACTTCTCTGTCAAGATGTTCATGTAACCTGTATGTGTGTGTGCGAGACCATCGATTATGTTGTCTGTTAGGCTTTTTCTCTGAATTCACTGTCGTAATCTTCTTTATTTATTTATCTGATTTGTACAACGCTATATACTGTATACCATGCCGTTCTTTCTTATATTCTGTAAGTGCCCTGAGCATGGGAAAGGTGCTATATAAATAAAATGTATTATTATTATTATTATTATTATTATTATTATTATTATTAAAAAACAGATCAAACTGCCAACTAGTTCTCTAAACCTTTTGGGATTAACTGATTTATCATATTCCTGGTTATAATCTAGCTTCTGCTCACATGGTGTTGCTCTTGTTTTACATTCTGTCAAGTCAAACCTTTCCAAAATTGTCTTAATATACTCCTCTTGGTCCATTTTTATAAAATCGTCTCCTTGCTCAAAGTTTATTCCTAAGAAATGTTTCAGTTTTCCCAGGTCTTTCATTCTAAACTTCTCTGTTAGCATTTCTTTTATATTTTTCATTACCTCTTCATCACTTGCAGCTAGTATCAAATCGTCAACCCAAATAATGATTGTTATTTTGTTATATCCAGTTTCTTTGGTATACACACAACGGTCAGCCGGATTTTGTATGAATCCATTTTTACACAAGTAATCATGTAACATTTTGTACCAATTCCTGCCGGACTGTTTTAACCCATACAAAGTATGCAGTTTTTACATCCATCTGATATAACAACATACCATTCTGTGCAGTTATTTGGATCAATACTCTTATGCTTGTCATATTTGTAGTTGGAGAAAAAGTCTCTTTATAATCTACTCCTGCCACCTGATTGTACCCTTTAGCTACATACCTTGCTTTGTATGTCTCAGAACCATCAGGATTGTTGTTAATGGCATACACCCATCGACCCCCCACTGCATTTTTACCCTCAGGTAAGGTGGTTAACTTGAAAGTCTTATTTTCTTTCAGTGAGTTAATTTCTTCCTTCTTGCATTCTTCCACTCACTGGATTGACTGGAATTTACGGCTTCTATAAATGTTTGTGGGACCTTACTTATAATATTGCAACAATAATCAATATTAACTGTTGTTTGGTCATTGTTAAATATATCAAATACATAATCATCCAAGTAGGCTGGCTTCCCCTGCTGGGATAGCGTGTACCTGGATTGGCTTGTGAATTGTCTTGGGTACCTGCTCCAGTTTGATTTCCATTAACCTGTACTGGCTTTTCATCAGTAATGTTAGAACTACCAATAATTCTGCTAATCTGCCTAGTATTCAGGTCATAATCATCACTGTCATCAATCTGTTCCCAGTCAGTTTGTGTGCTCTACTCTATCCTACCCTTTTCAATAAATATCACTAATCTGTGCTTTAGGAACCTGCCAGTATCTGGATAGTAAATTATGTAGGCTGGGCTATATTTGTCATAGCCAACAAAATTACCTTTCTCACGCCTACTGTCTAACTTCTTTTTGTCTTGTTTGTATGCATAGCATACTGACCCAAATGTATGCAACCCAGAAAAATTAGGCCTTTTCCCTGTCAACAGAAAGTATGGTGTGTGTTTGGTGTGATTGCAGTAGCACCTGTTCCTGATTATCGCTGCCGTTTGCACTGCATACATCCATAGGTCTTTGGGGAGGTTACTCTCAATGAGCATGCATCTGGCCATGTCAAATAATGTTCTCCACTGTCGTCCAGCAGTACCATTCTGGTGAGGTGAGAAGGTGCAGAAGTTTCATGCCTGATACCATTTTTGGTCAGCAGTGATTTAAAGACATAAATTCTGTACCATTGTCTGACTGCACACATTTGGTTTTCCTATAAGGGGCAATGTCAGCAATAAACTTATCCAAAGTTACTACGGTACCACTTTTATCCTTTAAAAAATAGATAGATATTACACTGGAAAAGTCATCAGTGAATACCATCACATATTTATATCCCCCCTTTGATAATGGGTCAATTGGACCTGCTAAATCTGTGTGAACTAATTCAAGCACTTCCTTGGCTCTTTTGTCAGGATATCTGTTTCTACTCTGGTTAATTTTTCCCAGAATGCAAACTTCACAGGTAAGACTGGTCTTGTCACCTTTACCCTTGATTTTTAACCCACCATCAACATGTTGTAGTTTCAATATGTCATGATAATTACAATGGCCAAGAATTTCATAACATGTCTGCACATCCTGATAACTTTTACAACTGTCATTGTTTCTATCACATACTGTGTTTAAGAAGTACAGTGTGTTATACTCTTTGATGTCAAATGAATTACCGTCTTTGAGCTGAATTATATCTCTGTCTTGCTGGAAGATCACGCTGGCTCCGCTGGCCGTTGCTGCTTTCACTGAGAAAATGTCCTGTGGGTACAAGGGAATGTATAGCACTTCTCTTAATGTCGCTGTGCACTGTCGTCCTCTGCTGTCAATCAGCTCCACTTCTGCATCTCCTCTCCGTTACACGATTCCTCTGGTTTTGGTTCCACCAGCCAGCTCCATGGTGTGCCTCCCCGGCTGGAACTTGTCATCAAATGTCTTAAACCTTTTGATGTCTGTAATGATATGGGATGTTGCTCTTGTGTTGACCATCAAGCCTTTTAGCTTCAGCCTTGGCTGGCTCAGGTTTTCATTTGTCTTGAAAGCATAAGTGTGTTCAGTGTTCTCCTCAGCCATCTGCTTTGCATTGTCATTGTCCTGCCATTTCCTTCGGCACGTTGCATATCTGTGACTTACTTTTGCAATAGCTGCACCACTGGGTCTGTCCAGAACGCTTTTTAAGACATGATCTGGGTCTATGTCCTTTCTGACCACAACTATAGCATATAATATCTGCCCAGCTTTGTGCTGGTGCGCTGGGCTTTTATTGTATCTGTACTCTCATCACTTGATCATCTGATGCACAAACACTGTATTTCTCTGTGTCTTCATAACTTCTCAATTTTACTTTAAAGTCTGCAAAGGTCAGTAAACAGCTTAAATGTTTCTGGAAGGCCTTTCAAAATCTTTTCTATCAGGAGACCGTCACTTAATGTTTCCCCCGCACTTCTTAGCGCTATAATGGCGTTCTCTGCACGTATCATATAATCCGTTACGCTTTCTTCATTTGCCTTCTGTAATGAGGTCATCTCAGTGTGCAAACTAATTATTCGTGGCTTGCCCTTACCAGCATAATAGTCTCTTAAGATTTTTAGTGCTTTTCTGCCATCAACTGCAGCTTCTCGCATAATGAGGGAGATGCTCTTATCATCTAGAAACTGTATTAATTCAGCATAGGCCTCACCATTTCTTTCGGCATCTTCTTCTTTGTCTTCATCTTCACTTGGCTCGTGCAGTATCGTTTCTTTTAAACCTTGTAACCACAGATGGCCGAAAAATTTAGCTTCCCACAGTTCATGATTCTTCTCTTCTCCATCGAACACTAACCTACTCATCGGTTACCCTGTTCTCTCTTTTTAATTCCAGTAGCCCGTGCATCTGCAGTACACACCATGCTGTTTTACTCAAAATTTCTTGCCAATTAACTCACACATGTCCTGGGCCCATAACCCGTTGACATGTAGACTAAATGTCCTTGTGATGGCAAGAAAACTATTAACAGTGTACGCTTGGGTAATATACTGATGTTGGAAGAATAGCAACACTCTCTGAAGCTTCTTGACCAGGGTAAAATACACCAGTCATGCAGTCTCCTTTTTATTATATATAAAAAAAAATCTTTTACATGCACATGCGCACTACTGTGCACCAAAATCACACAAGCACTTAACAAAGAGAATACATCTTTCAATTGAGAGCATTTTACATTTATATGTTAACACATATTAAAAATGATATCAAGAGCTCGAAGAAGATAAAGCTTGGAAATCTAAATCGACTTAGAACCCAGTTGTCATCATATGTAAATATGCGCTTTGTAAAGTGACTCATGTTGTGCAATATTATAACTGTAGTGCAAGTTTACAGTGAGGTGATTGTACTTATAAGTACAAACAGTTCTACCAGGAGCAATTGATGGACTGATTGAGTGTGTTTAGAGCACTTGGGATGAAACTGTTTCTGAACCGCTAGGTCCCTACAGGAAAGGCTCTGAAGTATATAGGTTGACATGGCTGAGACAGCGTGTGCAAGATGCTCTATACCGATAATCCGATCAGCTGCTGTACAGCTGTGATTCCACACTCAGAATCGGAGTGGGCTAATATTCAGTGGTGCACTGGGAATAACAACACTAAAGCAGTGATGGTATTTAGGATAGTTTGGCCATTCGGTGCACCATTATATGGTTATTAGTTGATTACAATGAGATGCCTTAAACTATAAATGATATGCGGTTAATTTCAGTGTATTTGATAAAGCTTCATCAGGGATGTGAATCTGAAAACTAAAGGGAAACCACACAGGAACAGTAGCAGTGCTCTGATGCTGGGTGCCGCCAGTTTGCAAAACTGAGCGGAGAACTTGAGTACGCAAGGGATTGAGCTAGTGTGAAAATGTGCGTAGCTTTACGCAAAGTTTAGTTTTTATACATCGCGATGTGAGTGTGGAAATGGGCATACTCAGACAGCATTTTTGTGCGTACGTACCATTTATACTTTTTGTTGCCTCAGCACTAAAGAGAATCTTTAACGCCGACCTCCGTAAAAATCGCCCGTTCTCTGTTTACCACAAAGGCGTCTGGCTGCTGTTTCTTTTTAAAAGACAATTGTAATTAGTTGTGCAGCACATACTTCTATTCACATTACACTTTAAAAATACAGTACAATAGATTTCATCTACGGAGTGTGGATCACTTGATACATGCAATGCTCACCTTGGAGTGTCCCGTGTGTGTCATTGTGACAGTGTACTGGTGACTGATCTTTGTCATGTCTCTCAGCCTCTCTGATGTGTTCCGGATTGACACCTTTGAATATTTAGTGCAGCAGAGCAAATTCAACCTGGGGGGTATTTTCCGTACATCGCTTAAATCATCCGAGATCAGATGCCTCATCTTTGATGAGTTAATGCTGGTGAAACTCATCCAGGATAAGTCGGTTTTTTAAAACGCACCTGTGTAGTAGATTAGTCTAGCTGGATCTAATCATCCGAGATGAATGCGCGCACCCACGCTGATTGAAAAGCCCATATATATTGAGTCTAGAAAACATGATCAGCAAGTCTTTGATAGGCTGTAACAAAATGACAAAAGAACGGGTGCATTTTTTTTTACACAAGCGGAGCAGGACCTTTTATTCGAGGGACATGAAGAATTTCAAGATTTAATATGTGCAAGGGGTAACACTGCAAAAGCAACCCAGACCAGAAAAGGCGGCTGGCAAAAGGCTGCCGACAAATTAAACGTTTCATTTCTTATGTGTCAGATTAATTATTATTTAATATGTCATAATTCCAGATCAAACGCGAGCACAAGGAGAACATGGGAACAGGTTAAAGTGAAGTACAAGAATATACTTCAAACTGGTAAATATTGGTATATAACTATTTAAAGAATTGTTGACATAAATAATCATATATAATATAAAAAACATTAATTTTAAAGCTAATAAGAAGGCTGACAAGCAGAAAACAGGGGGAGTTCCACATGGTGCAGACCTAACCCCTGCAGAAGAGTTGGCTATCCAGTAAAATGCCCATCGCCCTGTTTCTGAGGGCATTCCAGGGGGAAGCTCCTCCCCAGAAACAGTGGCAGGATGCAGTGGTCAGTTCATTTCAGGTAAAGGATGGTCATTGCATATATTTGTCCTCAATGTGTGCCATAGGTATGTTCCATATAGCCCTCTTTTTTTTGTTGGGTCAGTTGCAGGGAATGTCATATCCCTAGAACTTGTGTCTGGCCAACGAGATATTGACGAAGGTCAAATATTTGATGAAGACACTCTGTCTGATTATTCATCAGGAGGAGATGTACATTTTCCCAATAATGTTTGATCAAACTCCACTCTGATCAGTCGTATGTGCCCCAATCACATTTGGAAATCCTGGGTAATGAGAATGTTAGGCTGATTGTGAGATTCTTCATGGAACTGTGGGTGTTTTTGCCTGTGTATTACATAGGCCTACCTGCAATGGCATGAAACGCCTCTTTTATTGTCTGCACACGCAGGTGTCCAGAAAACACTATGACAACCCGAAGGAAATACAGAGCCAAACAGACTTTACGAATTGCCTGGCAAACTGCATTTTTAGATAAATATTCTGCATCGCCTACAGTATATTAAAAAAGTGCCGCTTGCAAAAAACCTCAAAGCAATGCATACTGTCTGTGTGGTTGTGACAGCCCGACTTCGTCGAGTTTGACTTTGAATATAAGGTGCTAATAAATCTTTGAGGCACAATATTCCCCCTCGGCTAAAGAGGTATCTTTCGAAATGAATTTCCTCCCGGAGCAATAAAGAATCTTGCCGATTGCGCAAAACCCTCTCTATATGAAATTCTCTTATAATTTGCGTACCGGTATCAGTTGGTTGCTCATTCATGAATGGTGAAGCCATGGCTGAATGAATTCCATGCACGGACACTAATTGAGTGTGTGAGCTAATCCTTGTTTACATAGAACAAACCTGCTATAACAACACATCTAGCACGAGTTTCGAAAAACCAACAGATCCAGGATTATGCCAAATCGCAACAATTACATCCGGCTAAATGAGTAGGCCTACTCCACGTACGAAAAATACCCCCCTGATCTGCCACAGTGGGTAATGTGGCAATGAATAGAACATGGATTAATGTGAATACGTGAGCTGCCTTCTGCAATTAGTCATCGCATTTTGATGGCGATTCTAAGTGGGGAACAAATCTCTTATGTGATCATTCCACAGTATATCTCAAAATTATTAAGTTCAAATTGGTTATAAAGATTTCACTCCAGTTCTTTTTTTTATTATTAATTTTGATTACTCTTTAATTCGGATCGAACTCAGGTTTGCACTACGCGCAAAACATTTGAAAAGCAACCACCTTCATCAGCTGAGCCACAATCAACTGTAACGGCGTATTTTCTTCGTAGCGAACTCGTTACTTTTGTGGGCAACAAAATATTGTAAAGTTTTAATAAATGAAATATCTTAATAATTGATCGAATAATAACCGTTGATTTAAGGATTTTATCTTTTCTTTCTGAAATGTGCTTACCTATATTACAGCAAAGTTTAACATTTAAGGATAAATAACAAGGCTCTTTTTTATATAACTACAACATTATGGCCGAGGAACCACAAACGTCGGGCTATTAAATGTGATCTCAAGAACAGATGAGGGTTAACAATAATTCTAATAACAGGATTAATAATAATGGTACAGTGTAAAAGTGAATATTCATTGAAAGAGCCGGGGCTCCAAGAATGAGGAAGTCTTATTTTGTTTAACTCTTGCTAGGTGTCACTAGAGAGGCGAGTGTTAAATGCTTCGATACGATTTCTGACACAAATGATTCTATGTGGCGGCACGGTGGCGCAGTGGGTAGCGCTGCTGCCTTGCAGTTGGGAGATCTGGGGACCTGGGTTCAATTCCCGGGTCCTCCCTGTGTGGAGTTTGCATGTTCTCCCTGTGTCTGCATGGGTTTCCTCCCACATTCCAAAGACATGCAGGTTAGGTGGATTGGTGATTCTAAATTGGCCCTAGTGTGTGCTTGGTGTTTGTGTGTGTCCTGCGGTGGGTTGGCACCCTGCCCAGGATTTTTTCCTGCCTTGTGCCCTGTGTTGGCTGGGATTGGCTCCAGCAGACCCCCATGACCCTGTGTTCGGATTCAGCGGGTTGGAAAATGGATGGATGGATGGATGATTCTATGCTTCGTGGGGCTTCACTCACTCACTCACTCACTCAACGCCCATCACTACTGCTTATTATCTCCCAACTCTCTACTCAAACTTCCGCCGCACCTTCCTTTTTCCCTAACGTCTCCTCTCACTCATCTCCTAAGTGGCGTGTCAGCCCCTTACAGAACAGAAGCCCTTCACCCAGTCCCATCACTAATTCCACCCTTTCTGCTTCTCCACAGCCCATCACAAGCTTCAAGGGCACCACAATATATTAAAACATAACTGAATTAAAAAAAATACAGTACACGTGAACATTAGCATTATTACAATAATGCAAAATAACTACCGGTAGTGGGCTTTATTTTCAACAGGTTTTTCAATTTTGTCGTCTTCACGGCTGCAGTCTGGTCCCAATCCAGGTGGTTTGCGTTATATCAGCGCATGCTACCAACCCCCTCCTCCACCCATTGTATCGTTCTCTGATGTTCTTCCTACTCCATAAATTAAAGCAATACTTGAAACGCTTTCGCATTTTAGTAAACGTTGAATTATTTCAATGTTGTGACATTCCAACACCACGCACTTACGTTTATCGGTCATAACAATATACTGTATAGTACATTAATTCCAAAGAAAAAAAGCCACGAAATGTTATTAAAACTGAAGATACGTAACTGAAACTGTGAATTCAAAAGGTGGCATGATACGTGGTGCTGGGGAAAGAACACTACACTCTTGTGCAGTGCTTCCCAAACTCGGTCCTGGGGACCCACCGTGGCTGCAGGTTTTTGTTCCAACCTGTTGAACTGTTATTGCCCAGAGTCTGTGTTTTTGGAACAATATAGTAATTAGAAAACTAAGTTTGGTAATACTGTATATATACTGTATACTTGATTTACATTCTACTTTTCCAGGTGTTATAATTATTTAATTAATTTATTATTTGCTAATTAGTGGGGCTGACACTAAAGTAGTTGCAGCCTTTCATGATTCAGTGTTGTTTGCCTGGGTGTCTGCTCTACTCGTTTTTAATTGTCATTATAAGGACACAATGAAGGGAACAAACTGCATAGAGAAAGGGTAAAATATAATGAAATCAACCAAAGAGAGTTAAGCATTTAAATGTATAGCACAAATAGAAATATTTCAAAATGCCTTATAAATATAAACATCATGCTGCTGTGCTTTTATAAATGTAGAATAATAGTACAGGAAAAAAAAATACCAGTTAATCAAATGAGATCAGTGTTATCAGTTGTTGTCACCGATTATGAAACTGGCTGGAATAAAAAAAAACCTGCAGCCACAGTGGGACCCCAGGACCGAAATTGGGAATCCCTGCGTCTAGCACAAGGGAGAGTTGTTTCAATATGCACAGCTCGCAGCGTTCCGCACGGCTGTAGTAGTACAGATAGGCGCTAGCGAGCGCAATATTTTTTCTTTGGCCCTGACGGTTAACAGAGAGTGACGGATAATTGTGGTATAACAATATTAAAAATTAAGTACATTGTGTGTCACTATAGGTTACTTTTTCAGTCTTATTTCACAAATGCTTCTTTAGATTGAGGTGTGGTAAATGGAGAACAGTTTCCAGTAAATTTAATTTAATCTGTTGACATCTTCCTGGAATTAATCCAGAATTTGCCTACTTTTTTTTTTACAACGCTTTGTCCTATTTACAAAAATTGCAGATGAACAATGAAATGATTCACTTGATAATCAGGACTGTTTAAATATATTGCATCACTTAATTAAGACTCAATGCAGCACACTAAATTATATTTACCTTCTGCTAGAACAAAGATTATCCAGACAAGACATAACATAACAAGATATAACCTTTTAATAAAGCGGTCAACAAACAAGGGCACTTGTCGGAGAAAAATGAACGTGTCCTAATTTAAAAATAATCTGTCACAGTGGGCCGATACCGCAGTGTTTAGCTCTGCTGCGGATTCTGGCTTTGAATACCTGGCATACCCAGTGACTGTGCTTATTGAATTTGCACCTTCTTGTCAGTGACGTTTTCGCTTCAGATAATGTGTGTTTCATATCACAATCCAAATACGTGAGTTATGAGTTAATTGGCAGCTGTAAACCGAACCTCTTCGTAGGTGAGTTCCGAAACTGGGAACTGGCTGCCACTCTGCAACCCTGAAATGGATTAAGCATGCCACTGACGAATGTCGCACTAGGATTATTCTAGTTAGAAAAATCATTTTTAAACTGCATATAATTTTTCTTCCCAATGTGACACTTTTTTAAAAAATATGGAATTAATGCGAAACACACAAGGGCATTTGTTTTCCCCCAAATAACATCGTTGTTGTTATTAGCCTTAAAATATTATTTGTAATAGTTTAAAAGATGCCATCTGTTCTTTTGTTTGTTCCTTGTTCCACACTCTACTAAACGGCGAGTTCCACTCCTTTACATTCTTCTCATGTTAAGCCCAGCCCCGATTTAAGTGGGTGGAAATAATAACCCGGCTCCTTTGAAACTATTTTGCATTGTTGGCTGATTCTCCACACACCCACGAGTGGGTTGAGCAGCCGTTGAGCTCAGTGGACGACGAGTCCATGCGGGGGCTGAGCTCTTTTCTTATCTTTAAGAAAAGGAGTCGAGTCCAGCTTCTGAAAAAGCTAACTGACATTTATCATGTCATCGAATTGAAAAACAGGAAAAGCGATATTAACGTGTGATGATAAAAAAGGTGAGGAGGCAGGTGGCTTCAAGATGCGCTGTCAGCAATTTCTCGTTATATTGTTTTTGGTTTTTTTTTTTGATAATTTCTTGCACTGATATTGTGATGCGAAGGAAACCGGCATCTTTCGCATTTTTGAATCGGTAAAATCTAAATGTGTTGACTTTTGCAATTTCAATTTAAAGCCGTTAAGGAGGAAATAATTTAGTTTGCAAACATGGTATTAATATTGTTATAAACTCCAGGATTTTTCTACAGCATTTCATGCATCTTAATTTTATCGTAGAAAAACATTTGAATATTTCTTAATTGTTGTCTTAGATGAGCATTGTCTCCTTATGAAACTTAATAAATCGGACTACGGTTGTAGGAATGGATTCACTTTATGATTGAATAGAAAGTTAAACGTATATTTCTGGATTTCCTCATGTGATCAATCTTTAACTTTCGCACATTCATTTTTGATATCTCCATAACATCGTACAAGAGCTGTATATTTACAGAAGTAAAACCTACAAGTAATAAACTGGCACAATGTCCAAGATCCGCAGTTAGTCTTGGAGTATTCTGTTCAAAATAGAATACATTTTAGACCAAAACTGAACCCTTTCTTTTCAGTTGTAATGGATCAATACATCATTCTTAAAACTGGATAGTTTATTGCTGTAAAGTTAAGAAATATATGATACTTAATATGGCAACCCTTTACTTATGGCATGACTTTATTACTGCAGTTGTAAACTTATGTTTTGTAACAATATCAGAGGAAAGAATGCCTTTAATACATTGCTATAGTTGTTTTTTTCCCCTCTGGCTTTTTGTTTCTGAAACCTGTTTTCTGCTTAATCTTATCAACATTTTTGTACTTACAAGAATTATTTATGAATGCTTTGAAATCAATACTTTTATTCAGTGGCTGCTGACTCCTGTACAAGAAAACCCCCACATATGACATACTATTCGACTCATCCTAATGTCTAATTATTCAAGGTATTTAGCTTTTTTGTGTTCTCTCCTGTTTTTGTCCCTATAGACCTGCATAACCCTAATTTTTAGGCTATTTTAGGACCATATTTTGTGAGGGAAATTACACCTATATGACAAAAAGTAAACCAATATGTCTTTAGTAAAAAGGATTGGAAGGACTTGAATTTGTGCATGCCAGAGTAACTGACCCCAGTGGTGATGTGAGGGGTCAAAGTTTAATCTTTTCATAAACTTTGAAAAATTGGGAATTGTTAATATAGGCACGTGTAGTGTCATTTTGAGGTTGCAGATCACAAATATATTTTTGATATTTTATTCTTTACCAGTGGTCCTAGTCCTCTAACAGCCACCTTCAGAAGGTTAGAAATATCAATTTTCAAACACTGGCATGTGGGTTATCAATTTTAAGCTCAGTGAATATGTTATTTTTGATCCTTTGATAGGAATCTAGCACTCTATGGACCTCTATCAGAAGGTGAAAATGGCACATTTCTATTGAGGTTAATAAAATTTAGACTTTAAAATGTGTGCTTCAATTTAACTGTTTATATCCCTAACAGTTTGACACAAATATTCTTGTTTATTATATACTTCTACCTCATAGATGGGTGTGTGTGTGTCCGTGCATGTATGTGTTCGCTCTGAGATGGACTGGTGCCCCCACAGGACACAGCGGGTTAGAAAATGAATGATTGACTAACCTTATGAAGTAAATCGACACATTTCTTATGAATACTCTAAATTAGGGCAGCTTACTCTAATTCAGACTCTTTGTTCCTGATGGTAAGTTTATGGTTGTTTGAGTTTATTTTATTAGGTAAATCCTTCAGATTTTCTTTTACTTTATCCATCCACCTCCGCTTTGGCTTCCTTCACCTTCTCTTCCCCTGTCCCTTCATTCCCATCACTCTTTTGCCCAGATAGTTATTGTCTGTCTTCATTACATGTGCATACCACTTCAACCTAGTTTCCTGTGATTTCTTAGATATTTCTCCTACTTTTGTTGTTCCTCTGATAGTCTCATTTCTTATTCAGTCCTTTTTTTGTAATTCCACATATCCATCTTATTGTTCTCATTTCTGCTGCATCTAACTACTTTTTTAGCATTTCGTTTATTGCCCATTGTATATTGAGCAAATAGATCTGTGGATAATGCCATTAACATGAGCCTTCACTTTGTGGTAGAACATCTGGAATGTATAGGAACTTATGCCAGAAAACTGTTTGTAGACTTTTTAGTTCAGCTTTTAACAACACCATTATCCCTGAACTGTTGATAACTAAACTTCTACAAACTGAATGTAATCCTCCCGTTTTTAAATGGATTTCCAAGTTTTCTGACAAACCAGAAACAATACATGTGTGTGGGCTCCCACCACTCAGGCTGTCTTCATATTACCACAGGTACCCCTCAAGGTTGTGCACTCCCCCCACCCACACACTTCATTTCCTGTACACCAATGACTGTAGGTTCACTGATCCTTAAGTAAAAATCATTTAAGTTTGCTGATGACACCACTATTATAGGACTATTTAATAATGGTAAAGAAACAGCTTACAGAAAGGAGGTGTCTCGTCTTGTGCCTTGGTGTGCTACCAATAACCTGGTCCACAATACAAACAAGACAGTAGAAATGGTCATTGGTTTTAACAAACAGCAGTTACAGCCTCTCCTACTAGAAATTAATGATTCCATTATGGTGGAATCCTTCAAATTTTTGGGCACAGTCTCATCTGCGATAGTAACACCACTTCCATCACAAAGAAGGCTCCGTGGCAGCTGTACTTTCTATGCCAATTCAAGAAATTAAATATTTCCCAGCCAATCCTAGTACAATTTTACAAAGCAATAATTGAAAGTGTAATCACATTCTACATTGTTGTCTGGTTTGGTTCAGCAACGGCACACTCCAATCACAGGGTGTTGTGAGGTCTGTTGAGAAACTAACTGGCTATTCTCTTCCATCTGTTGCAGACCCTTATACATCTTGCATCACTAACCATGTCAAAAATATCACCACAGACTCATCTCACTCAGCTCAACTCTTGTTCCAAAAACTCCCCTCTAGTAAACGCTTCAGGTCAATTAAAACTAACAGTCACCTAAACAGTTTCTTTCCCAGAGCCATAGCCTCTCAAACCAGTAATTTAACCTTTCTTCTTTACATGTTCAGGTGTTCTGTAATATATTGTATGATGGTGTGTATATGTATAGTAAATGTGCATGTCCATACACTCTACACACTCACACTTTCACTGCACATTATCATTTGCATATCTCCTTTATAACTGCACTATTCTATAACTTTGCATAAAGTTTTTTCTTTTTCAACTTACGCTGTTTGTTATTTAAGAGGTTGTGTTATATTATAAGCAGCTTCAAATCTGCCAGGTCAGATTCCTATTAGGGATGCACCGATACCACTTTTTTGAAAAACGAGTACGAGTACGAGTACTTGCATTTCAGTACTCGCCGATACCGAGTACTTAATAAAAACATGATTAGGTATACCCCATGTCTGGAGCATTTCCTCAAACACATGCGCTATAGCCTAGCTGGTGTGCGAGCCGCGGAATTGTTTCGCATGTAATATGGCTCGTTGCGGCGTGAAACTCTCGTCTATCCACTGGGATGTTAGGCTAATTAGCGACACGGGGCTAACACTGCTTGTTCAAATATCCGTGGTGAAACTAAACGCAGAGGAGGCTTGCAGTAGGCTGTGGATATGTTTTTTCACGGAGTCGTGTAGTTTAGGCAGCTCCGTGTCAGTCATGTAGCGGCGGCTTGGGACATCATATCTGGGCTCCAGAACATGGAGGAGACGCAGGAATCCCACATTTTCTACCTCCGAGAGTGGCTGGTCACTCAATGCAATGTACTCGATAATTGCCTGTGTTATTTTCACAGCACGTGGATTGTCTCTGGACATTTTCTCTCGTCTTGCAAGAGTTTGCTGCAGCGTGGGTTGTGTTGGTTTAGAAGCGTGGGTAAACTCTTTGTACTCGTTGTCGTGTTGGGATTTTAGGTGCTTGATTAAATTACTTGTGTTAAATGCGCTACCTTTTGAGCCTCCTCTGGACAATTTCGCTGAGCACAATTTGCAGTCCGCCTTTGTTTTGTCGTCTTCATTCACTTTGAAATAGTTCCTAGGGTTACCACTTTTAATACAAAAAAATAAGGGACGCATACTGCAGCGGGGGCCACATCCCGTATTACCCAATCAAAAGTAGGAAAGGAGGCATCTTCATAAAATGCGTGTGGGATGATTTGCATGAGACGCTGCTTTAAAAAAAATGATAAAAAAAATACGGGACAAAACCCGTCCCGTATTGATTCAAAACGGGACACGCAATTTCATTCTCAAATACGGGACGATTCCGTATTTTAAAGGACGGGTGGCAACCCTACACACGGCTGACATGTCTCGCCTCGCCTTCTCCCCGCTCTGAGCTGCAGCCGGGGCCTGGGGGCGGGCACTCGGCGCCTGTGATTAACCCCTTACATGCCGCTCAAACATAGACATTTCTCAGACCGTGGTATCGGTCCCCGGTATCGGGGGACTTTTAACGAGTACGAGTACTTTAAAAAATGTGGTATCGAGGCCGATACCAGATACTGGTATCGGGATCGGTGCATCCCTAATTCCTATACATTAAGTACTGGCAAATAAAAGTGATTCTGATTCTGATGTCTTGGCTCCATGCATCATTGCTGGTCTTAAAACCTGTTTTGAAAGCCTTACCTTTAACATTCTCCTTAATACTTCCATCACACAGTACTCCTGATATCTCCTTTTAATTGTACCATCCACACTGCACTCTCTCTATAGGTTATCTCTGCATCTAGTTTATTTGTGTAATACTGTAAGTGTACTTAAATGTTTGTATTTAACTTAGTATAATTAATTCTTGGCTACTGGTACTTGAATTTCCCTCAGGATCAATAAAGTATCTATCTCAGTTTTCAAATACTTTTTTCAACTTTTTGTTTTAACTCTATCTGTTTGGACATAGCCATCAAGATGTTTGTTGCTTTAGCCATTAGATGCATTAGCCACTAGTGCTTGTTGCTTGCTAAATACATCAGGAAAATCTTCATATTCAGAGTTTAGAATAGACATAGTATTGTAAGTACCTGAGGTACGTAAGATTTTCAGACAATTCTGGAGACAAAGCAAACTTCATTGAAAAGTTTCTTTAGTCTTCCAGTGAATTGTTGGTTTGGGATTTTTTTAACCAGGAACTACTCAGAATGACCTGTGGCATTAGTGAGTTAAACACACAAAATGTGATAAATTTCTAATTAAGTGTCCCAGTTATCGGAGTAAGTGGTGGTGTAATGTATTCCAGAACTTTCTCTCCCCAATGGGTTTTCTATCCACTGAGAGGACTTGTGGACAGTACTTAAACTCATAACTCCATCTGCAGCTCCTGAATCTAACAAAGCAGTTAGAATATAATCGTTTATTACCACTAGAACCATAAACAAAATTTGTAAACAAAGATTTTTTTACTCAAAACCAGATTCCTAACACAAATACATTTCTTTCTTCCCTATGCTCCTCACAAAATTGTGCCCCCTTTAAACCCCTTGATGTCTTGGGTTATGAACACTGTTATAGCAAATATATTAACTTATAAGTCAGAGGTCAGTTTCTTTATTTCTCCCTTGCATGTATTACAATAAATACACATTATCTTGGGGCAAAAATAAGATTTCATCAAAAGAACATTTAATAAAAAGTTTTTAAATCTGTAGCTTGGGTGAGGAAATTGTTTGCCTACATCATTTTAACCTGTTGTGTCAGTTATCCTCTATTTGGAACCTCTGAGGACAAGCTCCTAGAAACTCTGAATGCTGTCCAAGCAACATGTGTCAAATAAACAACCAAAATTGTGCAAAAATTAACCAACTATTAAAGTATTTGGGGAAAACTGAAAAATAACCATTACAATTTATCTCAGAACCTAAAAAAAGCATGAAGTGAGTGCTAGATCATTCAAAATGATTGGGATAAACACATAAATATTTAATGATACCAAACCAGGACAAGCTGTGGGTGAAAATCAACATGCACTGTAATTTTTTGTGAATTGTGCATTCCTGATATTAATGTTTTTTTGTTTTTTTTAAATTGTTCAAATTACTGTTCCTAGCTTTTAAAGGGAACTAATAGTACTGGACTTATTGTACTTTTTTACTAGCATGTTCTACATAGCCTCAGCTAGGAGAAGTTCAAATACACGATTTAGAAAATAAAACAGGCAGTCCTCATTTTAATCCTCATTGGAAAGTGTAGATTGCACATGTGCATGTACATCCAGGGTATAGGGAACATTGCAGAGTCAATTGGTCCAGCTCCTCAACCCAAAAAAGGCTTGTAGCACCTGGTACAAAGACAATTTTGCATACTGCAAGAAGTAATTTTTTTAATTACCCTAAGCATATGATAGAAAATTGCTTATGAATGTTGATTATAATGTTTATAAACATTTTAAAAAATAAATATCTAAGGGAAGCTTATTACTTATTTTACACAACTTTTGGTTTGCCTGTTACTCACTTGCTCTTAATGCAAAAACCATTGGTTGGATGGCTGCAAAGATGGTAATGGCACCAGCTTAACAATTCTACATTTAGTAGATTAGTTTCAAAATTCCACAGTACTGTAATTTTCTATGGTTTTTTCTTCTGCTTCTTGTGCTTTCTTTTGAAACTACAAGCAGTAACCACTTTATTAGGCATTCCTATATAGTACTGGATAGGAGCACCTTTTCTTTCAGATATGCCTGAAATATTTAAAGCAATACTCAGCAATGTCCTACCAACATTCCTTAGGGATTTTTGACCTGTATTGACTCTATGGCTCAATAAGGCCATTACAAATTTTTAGCCCAACATTTATGCTGCAACCTTTCCCCTTTAACATATCAAAAAGTGATCTATTGGATTAACAGATGGGGACTGTGCAGGCCATTGGAGTACACTGAATTCACTGTCTTGTTTAGGAAATGAGCTGAATCCACCACCCTGTACTGTTTTAAACAAGGCTGGGTGGATCACTGCCATTTATGCCAAATCTGACCTTTCAGTCTTTGTTACTGCAGAAATCAGTATCCATCAGACTCTGCAGTGTTATTCAATCATTCAGCCATCTAGTTTTGATGACCTTCTGTCCACTGTAGCCTCCCCTTCCTGTTTGCACAAAAGCTCAATCTGCTGTTTCCTGCTACTGTAGCCCTTTTGTTTTAGTGTGTGTTCAGAGATGTCCTTGTGCACACCTCTGTTGCATAGAACTGTTAATTGTGTATTGGTGGCCTTCCTATTAGTTTGAAAGAGTCTAGCCAGTCTCAGTTGAGCTTTCTTATTAGGAAAGTGCTTTTGGTCACTGGCTATTTTTTACCACATCATTCTTTACAAACCCAAGACATTGCAGTATATGAAAATCTCAGGATATTAGATCTCATTCCAAGGTAAAAGAACAACAATGTCTGTTGCCGACAATATCACTCAACAGACCTTCATTTAAACATCCTATCCACTCTGAAGTTTGGTTGAACAATATCTCTTTAGAGCAGAGGGGTATTTCAGGAAGCACTCTTTGTGAATAATGGCTTGTTTATATTTATTGCATGAAGCCAGAGTGCAGACTACAACACAAAGCAGTCAGTTACAAAAATGCATTCGAACTTGTTGTGTCCCCTTTAATCAGTGCATTGAGATCCTCCTAGTCATTAGATGACAGTTTTTGGTCAATGTTCCATACCCAGCAATGTCGCAACAGAAAAAGTGAGGGTTTGCTGGTGGAAGAAGAGTTTAAGAGGGCAGGGGTTGAGGGTGAGGAAAAGGTGGAGTGTCAGAACTAAATAGCCAAAACCAGTGAAGGGAGGGTGAATATAAAGTTTTCATGAGTGGGTCTACATGATGAACACATGCACTTCAGATATTTTTGCATGCTTGTCTTGCGCTTTGGTGACATTTTGTGTCATATTCTGCCCTTTATTTATCATTCTGGCGTCAACATAACCCAATTGTATCCAGCTGCAGGTCGCAGACTCGGCCTTCCACACCTCCGCCTTCCACACCACGCCCCTAGCATTTGCGTCCATCCTCTGTCACATCGCTTTCATTGAAAAACTAATAACGTTGATTAACCCTGTAACCCTAAAAAATGATATTAATATGCCGTCCTCCAATCACGTGGCAAGAATCCGAGTTTCCCTTTATTGTATAACTGTCATGTTTATTTTTAGAAACAAACAGTTTTTTAATTTATAATTCAGGATTCGATATACAGTAGTTAAAAGAAAGAGAACATAACATATTTTTAGATTAAGGAAACACCGCACTAAATATGAATGTGGTTGCTCTAACTGCTATTATAGTGAATTCTATCATTCAAAATTTTTGAAATTATTTTTACATTATTTCTGGAACCTCATTCAATAAAAGGTAAAATTTCGTTAATGACATTAATTTATTATGTTACAAAATAAATGATGATCAACAAGCATGAAAATGAAGGTCTAAACATTCGAGTGCTCAGTAAAAGAAACTTTTAAAATTGTTTATATTGAGCAATGTTTTAAATGATCCAGCTTATTCAGTTCATAGGGACCTTCATTTCCATTGTCTGTCTTGAATTGTGTTTTCTTAATTTTGTTCTACGCCGCTGTTATAATGTTGATAAATTTCAAGTGGAGTTATTAAACTTTCAAACATTTTCCTGGTTCTTAATTTTAATGCGTAATTGTTCTCCCTGGGACCCTAACTTATAAGTATACACTTATCAAAAAGTGAAGCAATTTTATATTGTTTGATTTTCTAAAGAAAAGTAAACATTGGTATTATTGAAAGTTGCACTTCCATTAACCGTCTTTTATTTATTTTGGAACTGAACTAACAGATTTTAAACTTAACTTTAAAAATGTTTTGTTTGGATAGATGCAATAATTACAAATCAATTTTTAGTGATTTTAAATAATTTAATCGCCATATACAATTTCTTGTATTTGGAATTTGTCATTTCTTGTATACCCCAACTTACTCTCCAAACGGAGATACTGTATATCCATCTATCCATTATCCAACCCGCTATATCCTAACTACATGGGGGTCTGCTGGAGCCAATCCCAGCCAGCACAGGGCACAAGGCAGGAAACAAACCCTGGGCAGGGCGCCAGCCCACCACAGGGCACACACACACACACCCACACACCAAGCACACACTAGGACAATTTAGAATCGCCAGTCCACCTAACCTACAAGTCTTTGGACTGTGGGAGGAAACCGGAGCACCTGGTGGAAACCCATGCAGACACGGGGAGGACATGCAAACTCCACGCAGGGAGCACCTGGGAAGCGAACCCGGGTCTCCTAGCTGCGAGGCAGCCACCCTTAGTATGTCTAATGTCCCTGAAATCTTATTTACAGTATCATTTAAATTAATTTGATATGTTTATTGCACAAATGTAAAATGTTGAACACTATACCATCTACTGAAAACTATTATAATTGATATCACATACAGATTATTATGTCATTCTCCCTATTGCTCTTTTTTTTCTTTATGAAGGGCAAAATAAAAATATATAATTTTAATACAGGTTATAAAGGTGAAGCTAAAATCAATAATTATAAAAAGTACCAATTTTGAGTTAGTTTACAAACACAAAGAAGCTTCTAATTGTTCATAGTAGTGTAATGTACAAGGAAAAAAAATGTCCTTCTTCAAAATATTTTGGGATCAATCATGGCGTGTTCCTTTCCTGTACTATGTACTAAATAGACCTTTAAAAACCCCAGAATAAATAATTACTAGAGAAAAAGCCCATTGTCATTTTTGATATACGTGAAAACAATATTTGCATATATTGTAGAATAATGTATTAAATAATATTACTTGTACACCTGAAAAATTAATTACATTTAGTTGATTTATTATTCTTATAATAGTTGGTTATTATTCTTTTTTTTCACCAGACGGATATTAAAAAGGCAAAATCTGTTGGATTGTTATTGGGGCGTTTTATACCATCAGTAAAAAATATTGTTTAAAGACAGCGTACAGTCGTGGCCAAAAGTTTTGAGAATGACACAAGTATTGGTTTTCACAAAGTTTGCTGCTTCAGTGTTTTTAGATAATTTTGTCAGATGTTTCTTTGGTATACTGAAATTTAATTACAAGCATTTCATAAGTTTCAAAGGCTTTTATTGACAATTACATTAAGTTTATACAAAGAGTCAATATTTGCAGTGTTGGCCCTTCTTTTTTCAAGACCTCTGCAATTCACCCTGGCATGCTGTCAATCAACTTCTGGGGTAAATTCTGACTGATGAAAGCCCATTCTTGCATAATCAATGCTTGGAGTTGGTCAAGATTTGTGGGTTTCTGTTTGTCCTCCCGCCTCTTGAGGACTGACCACAAGTTCTCAATGGGATTAAGGTCTGGGGAGTTTTTGGCCATGGACCCAAAATTTCAATGTTTTGTTCTCCGAGCTTTGTTCACTTTTGCCTTATGGCACAGTGCTCCATCATGCTGGAAAAGGCATTGTTTGTAACCAAACTGCTCTTGAATGGTTGGGAGAAGTTGTTGTCTGAGGATGTTTTGGTACCATTCTTTATTCATGGCTGTGTTCTTAGGCAAAATTGTGAGTGAGCCCATTCCCTTAGTTGAGAAGCAACCCCACACATGAATGGTCTCAGGATGCTTTACTGTTGGCATGACACAGGACTGATGGTAGCACTCACCTTTTCTTCTCTGGACAATCTTTTTTCCTGATGCCCCAAAACAATCTGATAGGGGATTCATCAGAGAAAATTACTTTATCCCAGTCCTCAGCAATCCAATCCCTGTACCTTTTGCAGAATATCAGTCTGTCCTTGATGTTTTTCTTGGAGAGAAACTTGTAAAAAATTGCAAAAAACAGTTTTAGTTAGTTGAAGCTATGAATTATTAGGTCAATTTGCTGCAGTAAATTGTGCAGACAGTAGGCATCAGTTTTCTTTTCTTTGCAAGTGGAAACTTTCTATACAGTATTGAAGATGCAGAGAATTTTGAAAAGACGTTTGTGTTTCTGGAGTTATATCCTTTGACTGTAGTTATGTGGACCTCTGGAAAAATAGTTTTTTTAAATTTATTTATTTATTTTCATTTATTTATTTTCTGTTAAGTGAAACTTGTTCAGATATTCTTGTCCATTGATTTATCAGTGATGTTGGATAATGTTCTTTAGGTTTCTCAACTGTAACCAGTCCAAAAGACTGCACTCCTGTGAATAACGGCAGAGACTGGCTAAATAAAATACAAATCGTTCCATAGCATCAATCCACACACCCTTTATTTTAAAAAAAAAAAGGTACCAAAGTAATACTTCAGAGTGATGCCATAGAGCAGGGGTGCCCAACTCCAGTCCTGGAGGGTCACAGAAGTTAATTAGCAGCAAAAACAGGTCACTAATTAAGAAAAGGGTTAGAATGAAAACCTGCAGCCACTGCAGCCCTCCAGGACCGGAGTTGGGCACCCCTGCCATAGAGGAAGTATTTTTGCTTCCCAAAAGAACGTCCCATATGAAGGATTCAGAAAGAACTTTTACTTACGTTGATTCATAACAGGCTCCAGAAATAACCATAAATAACAGATTTGTGAACAATGAGGACATCTGCTAACATACAATAAAATAGACTAATTTCAGGTTTTTTGATCTGTTCGTGTCCTGATAAGGAGCATACTGTACACAAAATATTTCTCTATTTCCAACATATTAGGAATGTTTTAAAAGTTCGAAGAACCAATTTCATATGCAAATAACCCTTCCTAGATTGATTTTTTTTCCACACAACCCAGTAAAGTGACATTTTTAGTACCATTTAGTTTTTTTGTTTTTTTTTTCTTTTAAATTTAAATGACATTGATGGATGTGACCAGTTGTATTATGCAATCAGTCAGGGAAAGCCTTTCATCAGGAGTGAACATCAAAGCCGGGCACTCCACCCCATCAGTGACAGAAGATGACACTTTCTTGTTAGCTGCTACATGTGCAATATATGTTGGCATATATTTTTTTTTTCTAGTAATTCTGAAATATGTTCTTACATAATTTTTCATTTGTTGCCAAGGGCACTTAATTTATATCACTCACATTGTTGCAGAATACATATTTTAAGTGCTTGAAGTCTGGCATTTAGCGACTGCTTTCACAATCAAGCTGGTTAACTCAAGTGAACCTTTTTTTTAATTTGAATAATGACATCAACATTTAACTATGCATTGCACAAATTCACAACCCTAATGTACTCAGGCATTCATCTGTCTGCTATAAATTACCATACAGTCTCTCTCTCTCCATAATAGAGGATGCATTCCCCCCCTTTTTTAACATAAGCTGGTGTAGAAAATGGATCTTAATAAGTCAAAACATTACTTTTTGTTTAAATAAAACTCAAACCTTTTTAAAGCCATCCCATAATGCTCTATGTATCCCATCAGCTTCACTCTTAAAGTCAAGTTGCAGATACTCAATCTGTACATGACACTCTCCCGCCTGTGTCTTTTGAACCATGACAGATACTCCCCTCAATGTTTTTATGGGCCTGGTTAAAAATTAAGAGTGCCTAAGCTTATCTTGAGCTAATATAATAAGAATATTATATTCAAGTTCATGGGACTGTTTGAGCTTTGATTAGAAACGAGTCTTATTCAAACAAGACTTGCTCAGCTAAATCTTGATTTCAGAAACTTGCTTTTTGGAATACCCACTATGTCTGCATTACGTACAGTATGTATATTGAGGGACAAGCACATTGTAGGCTATTTCTGGTAACAAGCAGGTATACCTAATAAGGTGACATTATTATAACATCCATCCATCCATCCTCTTCCGCTTATCCGAGGTTGGGTTGCGGGGCAGCAGCTTGAGTAGAGATGCCCAGACTTCCCTCTCCCCGGCCACTTCTTCTAGCTCTTCCGGGAGAATCCCGAGGCATTCCCAGGCCAGCCGGGAGACATAGTCCCTCCAGCGTGTCCTGGGTCTTCCCCGGAGTCTCCTCCCGGTTGGACGTGCCCGGGAACACCTCATCAGGGAGGCGTCCAGGAGGCATCCTGATCAGATGCCCGAGCCACCTCATCTGACTCCTCTCGATGCGGAGGAGCAGCGCCTCTACTCTGAGCCCCTCCCGGATGACTTAGCTTCTCATCCTATCTTTAAGAGAAAGCCCAGACACCCTGCGGAGGAAACTCATTTCAGCCGCTTGTATTCGCGATCTTGTTCTTTCAGTCACTACCCATAGCTCATGACCATAGATGAGGGTAGGAACATAGATCGACTGGTAAATTGAGAGCTTTGCCCTACAGCTCAGCCATTTTTTCACCACGACAGACCGATGCAGAGCCCGCATCACTGAGGACACCGCACCAATCCGCCCGTCGATCTCACACTCCATTCTTCCCTCACTCGTGAACAAGACCCCGAGATACTTGAATTCCTCCACTTGGGGAAGGATCTCGCCTCCCACCCTGAGAGGGCACTCCACCCTTTTCCGGCTGATGACCATGGTCTCAGAATTGGTGGTGCTGATTCCCATCCCAGCCGCTTCACACTCAGCTGCGGACCAATCCAGAGAGAGCTGAAGATCATGTCCTGATGAAGCAAACAGGACAACATCATCTGCAAAAAGCAGTGACCCAATCCTGAGTCCACCAAACCGGACCCCCTCAACACCCTGGCTGCACCTAGAAATTCTGTCCATAAAAGTTATGAACAGAATCGGTGACAAAGGGCAGCCCTGTCGGAGTCCAACTCTCACTGGAAATGGGTTCGACCAAGCTCTGACACCGGTTGTACATGGACTGAACAGCCCTTATCAGGGGGTTCGGTACCCCATACTCCCGGAGCACTCCCCACAGGATTCCCCGAGGGACATGGTTGAATGCCTTTTCCAAGTCCACAAAACACATGTAGACTGGTTCGGCAAACTCCCATGCACCCTCCAGGACTCTGCTAAGGGTGTAGAGCTGGTCCACTGTTCTGCGACCAGGACGAAAACAACACTGTTCCTCCTGAATCCGAGGTTCGACTATCTGACGGACCCTCCTCTCCAGAACCCCCAAATAGACTTTTACAGGGAGGCTGAGGAGTGTGATCCCTCTGTAGTTGGAACACACCCTCCGGTATCCCTTCTTAAAGGGGGGGGACCACCACCCCTGTCTGCCAATCCAGAGGCACTGTCCCTGATGTCCACGTGATGTTGCAGAGACGTGTCAACCAAGACAGTCCTACAACATCCAGAGCCTTGAGGAACTCCGGGCATATCTCATCCACCCCTGGGGCCCTGCCACCTAGGAGCTTTTTGACCACCTTGGTGACCTCAGTCCCAGAGATGGGGGAGCCCACCTCCAAGTCCCCAGGCTCTGCTTCCTCATTGGAAGGCATGTTAGTGGGATTGAGGAGGTCTTTGAAGTACTCCCCACAACGTCTCGAGTTGAGGTCAGCAGCGCACCATCCCCACCATATACAGTGTTGACACTGCACTGCTTCCCCATCCTGAGACGCCAGACGGTGAACAAGAATATCCTCGAAGCCGTCTGAAAGTCGTTCTCCATGGCCTCCCCCAACTCCTCCCATGCCCGAGCTTTTGCCTTAGCAACCACCGAAGCCGCATTCCACTTGGCCTGCCGGTACCTATTAGCTGCCTCCAGAATTCCACAGGACAAAAGGGTCCGGTAGGACTCCTCCTTCAGCTTGACAGCATCCCTCACCGCTGGTATCCACCAACGGGTTCAGGGATTGCCGCCACGACAGGCACCGACCACCTTACGGCCACAGCTCCGGTCAGCGCCTCAACAATAGAGGCACGGAACATGGCCCATTCGGACTCAATGTCCCCCACCTCCCTCGGGACGTGGTGGAAGGTAGGAGTTGAATCTACTTCTGACAGGGGACTCTGCCAGACGTTTCCAGCAGACCCTCACAACACATTTGGGCCTACCAGGCCTGACCGGCATCCTCCCCCACCATCGAAGCCAACTCACCACCAGGTGGTGATCAGTTGACAGCTCCGCCCCTCTCTTCACCCGAGTGTCCAAGACATGTGGCTGCAAGTCCAACAACATGACCACAAAGTCGATCATCGAACTGAGGCCTAGGGTGTCCTGGTGCCAAGTGCACATATGAACACCCCTATGCTTGAACATGGTGTTCGTTATGGACAATCCATGATGAGCACAGAAGTCAAATAACAAAACACCGCTCAGGTTCAGATCAGGGGGGCCATTCCTCCCAATCACGCCCTTCCAGGTCTCACTGTCATTGCCCACGTGAGCAATGAAGTCTCCCAGCAGTACGAGGGAGTCCCCAGAAGGTGTGCCCTCTAGTACCCCCTCCTGGGACTCCAAAAAGGGTGGGTACTCCAAACTGCTGTTCGGTGCATATGCACAAACAGTTAGGACCCATCCCCCCACCCGAAGGCGGAGGGAGGCTACCCTCTCATCCACCGGGGTAAACCCCAATGTACAGGCTCCAAGTCGGGGGGCAATAAGTATGCCCACACCAGCTCGGCGCCTCTCACCGGAGGCAACTCCAGAGTGGTACAGAGTCCAGCCCCTCTCAAGGAGATTGGTTCCAGAGTCCAAGCTGTGTGTCGAGGTGAGCCCGACTATATCTAGCCGGAACCTCTCGACCTCATGCACTAGCTCAGGCTTCTTCCCCTTCAGAGAGGTGACATTCCACGTCCCAAGAGCCAGCTTCTATAGCCGAGGATCGGACCGCCAAGGTCTCCGCCTTCGGCCACCACCCGACTCACACTGCACTTGACCTCCTTGGCCCCTCCCATAGGTGGTGAGTCCATGGGAAGGGGGACCCACGTAGCCTCTTCGGGCTGTGCCCGGTCAAGCTCCATGGGTGCAAGCCCGGTCACCAGGCGCTCGCCATCGAGCCCCACCTCCAGGCCTGGCTCCAGATGGGTCCCTGGTGACCCGCATCCGGGCGAGGGAAATCGCCGTCCAAATTTTTTATTCATCATAGAAGGTCTGCTGAACCACACTTTATCTCATCCCTCACCTAGGACCAGTTTGCCTTGGGTGGCCCTACCAGGGGCATAAAGCTCCGGACAACAGAGCTCCTAGGATCATTGGGACATGCAAGCCCCTCCACCATGATAAGTTGGCGGTTCGAGGAGGGGTTATTATAACATAATGTAGTTAATATCCGATATGCAGTCATGGCCGAAATTATCGGCACCCCTGGAATTTTCCCAGAAAATGCACCATTTTTCCTAGAAAATGATTGCAATTACAAATGTTTTTGTATATACATGTTTATTTCCTTTATGTGCATTGGAACAACACAAAAAAAACAGAAAAAAAAGCCAAATCTGACATCTTGTCACACATATCTCCAAAAATGGGCCGGACAAAATTATTGGCACCCTTTCAAAATTGTGGGTAAATCATTTTATTTCAAGCATATGATGCTCGTTTGAACTCACCTGTGGCAAGAAACAGGTGCTGGCAATATAGCAATCACACCTGAAGCCAGATAAAAAGGAGAAAAGTTGACTCAACCTTTCTGTTGTGTGTCTGAGTGTGCCACACTAAGCATGGAGAACAGAAAGAAGAGCAGAGAATTGTCTGAGGACTTGAGAACAAAAATTGTGGAAAAATATCAACAATCTCAAGGCTACAAGTCCATCTCCAGAGATCTTCATGTTCCTTTGTCCATTGTGCGCAACATAATCAAGAAGTTCACAACACATGGCACTGTAGGTAATCTCCCTGGACATGGACGGAAGAGAAAAATTGATAAAAGACTGCAATGAAGGATAGTTTGAATGGTGGATAAACAACCCCAATCAACTTCAAAACATATTCAAGCTGTTCTGCAGACTCAGGGTGCAACAGTGTCAGCTCAAACTATCCGTGGACATCTGAACAAAATGAAACGCTATGGCAGGAGAGCCAGGAGGACCCCACTGCTGACACAGAAACATAAAAAAGCCAGAATGGAGTTTGCCAAAATGTACTTGAGGAAGCCAAAATCCTTCTGGGAGAATATCTTGTGGACAGATGAGACCAAGGTAGAGCTTTTTGGTAAAGCTCATCATTCTACTGTTTACTGAAAATGGAATGAGGCCTACGAAGAAAAGAACACAGTACCTACAGTCAAACATGGTGGAGGTTCTAAGATGTTTTGGGGATGTTTTGCTGCCTCTGGCACTGGATGCTTTGACTGTGTGCAAGGCATCATGAAATCTGAAGACTACCAAAAGTTATTGGTGCGCAATGTAGGGCTCAGTGTCAGAAAGCTGGGTCTGCGTCAGAGGTCATGGGTGTTCCAGCAGGACAATGACCCCAAACATACCTCTAAAAGCACTCAGAAATGGTTGAAGACAAAGCGCTGGAGAGTTCTGAAGTGGCCAGCAATGAGTCCGGATCTAAATCCGATTGAACACTTATGGAGAGATCTCAGAATTGCTGTTGGGAGAAGGCGCCCATCAAATCTGAGAAACCTTGAGCAGTTTGCAAAAGAAGAGTGATCGGAAATTCCAGTTGAGAGGTATAACAAGCTTATTGATGGTTATAGGAAGCGCTTGATTTCAGTTATTTTTTCCAAAGGGCGTGCAACCAAATATTAAGTAGAGGGTGCCAATAATTTTGTCCAGCCCGGTTTTTGAGTTTTGTGTGAAATGATGTCAGATTTGGCTTTTTTTCTCTGTTTTTTTGTGTTGTTCCAATGCACATTAAGGAAATAAACGTGTATACCAAAACATTTGTAACTGCAACAATTTTCTGGGAGAAATGGTGCATTTTCAAGGAAAATTCCAGGGGTGCTGATAATTTCGGCCATGACTGTAGTACTTATGGGAGCATGTAGGAAGACCAGTAGACGAGTCGTAATTGTTGCTCATACCTGCCACTGTTCAATTCAGATTGTCTGCAGTTTAAAAAAAAATATTAATAAATATGATCTGCGGTGGGCTGGCGCCCTGCCCGGGGTTTGTTCCCAGCCTTGTGCCCTGTGTTGGCTGGGATTGGCTCCAGCAGACCCCTGTGACCCTGTAGCTAGGATATAGCGGGTTGGATAATGGATGGATGGATGGATAAATATGATAGAGAATAAATGCAAGCATGTGGACACACTTTTCACAGTTTGTAGCTTTAATAGCTTTGGTCAATTGTAAATTAAATGAGTGCTGAAAATAGGTAAATTCTAAAAAAAATGTTCTCTAATTTAAAGACCAATTACAATGAAAATTCGCAACCACTACAGTCCATATAGACTGAATTAAATTGTCCACTAAGGCACTGTCCCTGTGACAGTTCTGAAATAGTTCATCTGTGTCTTTAAAACAAAAAACTATTTTTCTACCCAGTGACAGTGAGGACCTTGGTTATGTTAAGACCCTTTCCAGAGTTTTTTTTTTTTTTTTTTGCAATTGGAACAAGCAATGCACTTCTTGTCGGGTTGTCATTTACCTAAAAGTTAATTTTTTTGCTGCTCATGGTTATGGCACTTTTTATATAAACTGCTTTATGGTATTGTTTTTAAAGTGTTGTTTCACTGTCTTAATTAAGGATAGTTCTGCAAATATCAAACAGGTGACAGGTAAAATGCATAGTGTGGGATTTCTGATTAGCCAGTCAGTTTCCACCAGCATGCCACTAGCTTGTTCAAAGATGATTTTTAACCATAACTGAAAATAATAAACCAGAAAGCATAAGTTGTTGTGATTGAGTCAAATGGGGTGGGCTCTGTAGCATATATTTAATTGCTTCGACTAAGTTACTGTATGCTTATAAAGGTGGACATGTTGGTTCTGTAGAACTTAACTGTTTCTTTGCATCACTATTGACTTTCTACTTGATTCTTTAGTGGCAGAAGTTAAAAATGTCTTGAATACAAACTTTGAAGATATAGGCTAAAATATTTTCTATTTTTTTCCCTAAAATAAGTTTTATTTTCCAATACATTGTTTGTGAAGTGAGTCTTCTGCTGCAATAAATCTCACAGACCAAATAGGAAGTTATTCCACTTGCATTTTTGAGGTTAGTGGGAAATTCCTCAACCCGCTTTGTGAACTGGTTGATCATTTCCAAGTAGCTCCTCTTCTCCTTGATGGCTAGAATGACCCCTTTGAAACATGGTGGTTAGCTGGCTTTTGTATGTTTTCCATGTGTCTATATGGGTTTGTTTTTCTTTGTTTTTGCATGCAGTAAATAAACTGGTGTTCCACCAAAGGTTGTCTTCTGCCTTTCTCCTCAATATCTCTGGATGGGCTTTGGTCCTGGGATCCTTGAAGCTGCTGTAATCAGGTTTAAACAGTGGATGGGGTGCATTGTATATTGCATTATGAAAAAAGTGAAAAATTACATTTCTGAATGTTTGAATTCTATAGTAGACATTGTGTGGAGATTTGCTCTTACTGATTTTTTTTACTACAGAAGTCCTAGTGCAACACTTTTCTGGGTTTGTGTTGGGGGCCAAGGTGATGAGGCAGGTATATAAGTGTACCATACTGCATAAAGTGCCAGCTCATAGAAGCACTATTAGTTATTTAATGTTTTTTGGACTAACATAAACCTAGTTTACTCAACAGCATGATCTGTGGGCCAGAGACCAAAAAGTGGTTTACTCTCGCTTGTTACAACCACAGAGAAAAGGTGTTGTTATTTCCACGGTACATGGTGTGACTGACATGTATGTAAATACACTTAAATTAAAGCCTGTCATGTGCACTTTAATCTTATTTTAATTGTTTGACTTGTAATTTTAAATTGTAGCACAGAGGGGTAAATCGAGGTAAAAAAAGTGTCTTTGTCCCAAACATTATGGAGGGCACCGTATATTGACATAGAAAACGGGATGTAAGACAGACCAGATGAACAAATATAGAATAAAGAAGAGGATGGTTGTTTATTTGTTACTTAGAGTAATAATTCATCTTGGTACAGATAAGCAGTTTTAAAATCCCAAGTATTTAAGAATGATGTCTGATGTTGGGTAAAGTTGTTTCTGTTGTTGCTCCGGGTTCAAATGAAGAATTCTTCTCAGCTTTCAGTTTATCAGAAGTGATGAGTGCATCTAGTTTTGAATGAAACTGTAACCTTGGGTGATTAGATCAAGGCCACGTCCAGTTACAGAACCAGAACCTGCTCATAGGTGCATTATTTTGTCCATCACATTCTGGAATGGAGGTTGGGGCAAGGGGCAGCTGGGTTTCTGCTTTCTTGTTAAATCTACTCTCTCTTAGCAGGCTTTGTATGGCACGTAAAGCCCAGCAGAATGGGCAATACCCACTTTGTCCCACACATGTCATTCTCAAATACCTTTGGCACGTCTAAGTGTTCCCCACTTGTTCAGCATGCATCTTCTTGACAATTCACATTTGCATTTGCAGTTTTTTGTAATTTATGATTTTAAGCTTGGTACTCTTTCATAGGAGCTGTTGTCCTCGGTGGGATTTTTCCTTCCTAACTATGTCATTACTGGAATAGGGTCTATTAGGTAATTCCGCACATCTCATTTGTCATTCCAAGTGTGTGTGTGTGCGTGTGTGTGTGTGTGTGTGTGTGCGTGCGTGCGTTTTTATTTAAATATCACTTGTCTTTCTTTCTGAAATTAAAAGACCACATGTGTGGTGCTAGTGAAAATTGTAGAACATGTAAAAACATTTCATCTATTAAACATCTTGTAGCAAGACCCCTATTTAAATGAAAGACAGCATGTTTATAATTAAAATGCACTGTACTTGAAAGGGTGCCAATATCAAGCATGGGGCTTATAATAGCTGTCCATTACAGCATTCGGTTATCGTGATTTTTATATTGAATGGTTTTCTCACGTAGGTTTAATTATTTTAATCTATCCTTTGTGTGTTTTCTTTTAATTATTCAGTGTTCCAATTTATTAATTATCCTATAATTTGAATAATGTTTTCATTTAAGGAGGGCATTATTTTCAAAATATTCCAAATGTATCCATTTGGTCCTGAAACCAGAACACCTTCTTGATTATTGATGGTATCTTTTGTCCCCTTTTTATATTCCTTTCTTATGAAGGGTTTTTGGTAAGTACATGATGACATTTTATTTTTTTGCCCAATATTGTCATTTATTAAGTATTAAAATTTGCAAATTATTCAGAAGGTTCTGCATTTACACTTTTTTCTTTTAACACATTGTTTGTGTGTGTGTGTGAGAGAGAGAGAGAATTAATTCTTTTATGGGTGCCTCACGATTTTACTTTTAGTCACATATGGCCAACAAAATCTTAGTACAAGATAAAAATGTATTAATTATTTTTAGTGCATTTTTGAATACAATTGTGTCACTTAAATTCTTTTAAAATATATTTTATGTGAGAGTGTTTGATCTAAACTAACCCTACATAAATAAAAAAAGCACCATAGTTTATGGTGCTATACTGTAATGATCTTAAATCTTCACCCAGGCTTTATATGTTTTTTGTCTTTTCTTTTCTTTTTGACTTCTGAACATACAATTCAGAAACTTGCATTAAGTCAGTTTTGAATCCTGTCAGAGCCAGAGCCTTGGGCCAGAGTGCTAGCACATCACAGATCTATTTTTTGCACATGTCCACACTCACTGACACAAGGTCAGTTTGGAATTGCCAGTAGCCAGCATATCTGTACCCATTCAGCCAAACATTGAGTGTGTTAGAAATCTTGCAGAAGGATTTCATGAGTCCACACAAGTTACAAATATTAAGCAGAGCCAAAATCAGCAATGAAACAACTGGATCACTGAATATCCCAAGGATAAAAACGAAACAAAAAATGGGCTTAAATTGTTTCCACAGGGGTGATGGAGATTTGAGAAATAATGTATTAGGTTTTCATAACATAAAGTTCCATTTCTATTACATCATGAAGTACATTTCTTTATTATCTTTTTTGAAGCAACAATGATAAAAAGGGACAGAAGGAAAAATCTTCCTCTGAAAACTCTTTGTAACAATAAATACACTTCATTTTTCTTTGTCAAAAGATATTTGTCTAGCCTTTTTTTTCCTAATCATTAATATAACTGCAAAAACGTTATAATAACAATTATTGAAACTTCAACCACTTCATTTTTTCTTCCTTGGGACATACATATGAATAAAAACCAATTTTAGTAAAAATTGTTTTTAGCTTCACATTCATTGAAAGATTTTCAGGTTAATCATGCAGTTACTGCGGTGGGTTGGCACCCTGCCCGGGATTGGTTCCTGCCTTGTGCCCTGTGTTGGCTGGGACTGGCTCCAGCAGACCCCCGTGACCCTGTGTTTGGATTCAGCGGGTTGGAAAATGGATGGATGGATGGATCATGCAGTTACTTGATAAATGGCATAAACTGTTCTGAATTGTATTTTTATTGTGGTTGTGTTTTGAAATTCTTACAAATTTTTAAATTTAAGATGTTTGGTAATTTTAATACTTGCTGTATTATTTTTCTGTGATTTTTATGTGCCTATTGCACATATCTGCATACATGTATATCTACTCCTGTCAGACTACTGCATGATTACACATTAAGCAAACCCCCATGTTGTGTTTAACTTCAGCTGAAACGTTCTACTGAATCATTAAAGCAAGCTTGAAATTAAAAGCTTTAAATAGGCTATGCAGAGTCTCTTCCTATACATTGTGGACAAGTGTACAGCGCTTTCTGAAGATTTTAGTATAGTCTTTTAAGATCAAGAAAATAACATTATTTTGTATAAAGTGATAATCTCTAAATATGACTGTGAGAAATTAAGAATGATCTGTTAAACTGACCAAGAAGCTGAGCTTTTTCTTTTGAAAAGCAACTTTCAGTCTTTAGGGCCTTGTTGTTTCTTGGGTTGCATTAATTCCTGAGGCTCATAGTTGCATTTGTGTGTGTGTATATAGGAGATTTTCATCCCTAAAATATTGCAGTACAATCACACTTCTTGTGAATTGAATTTCTTCAAGATGAATTAAACTGTTTTGAAGTCGTTGATTCACTTCTTGGAACGGAAATTCCGAAGAATGCAATTTCTTGACTGCCTATTACTAATATTGCTGCATAAAGAATACACAAAGTAAGTTCACAAATATCACAAATATATTTTGTCATTTTTTTCTAGATAACTAACCACCAATATGTCTCTTCCACTACCTCTAAGAGCCAGAAGTTTACTATGTAAGTGGTGGAATGAGCTAGTGTATCGATATCAACACAAGAAAGACTGGAAACAAGAGATTGATGAAGCTCACCTAAAACAAAGTCAGAGGTAAGAAATTTTAATAAGGGAAAAAGAGATAACATTTTGAATTGGATATTTTTTAAACTGTGAAACACTGTTTTGTTGCGAAAACACTTTTGTGCAAATTGCTTCACTTACCAATAGTGTTTTTATAATAATAAAAAAAAATTTAAATGTAATTTTTTTAAATACAATATATGTTTGCTTAACGCATTAAAATGTTCTTTTCTTTGTTTCTGTAGCTGTTGTGTTACCTCAAAACGCCAAAAGATTTCAACATCACAGTTATGATAATGTCAGTCAGTCATTTTCCAACACGCTATATCCTAACTACAGGGTCATGGGGGTCTGCTGGAGCCAATCCCAGCCAGCACAAGGCGCAAGGCAGGAACAAACCCCGGGCAGTGCGCCAGCCCACCACAGGGCACACACACACACACACACACACACACACACACACAACAAGCGACAATTTAGAATCACCAATGCACCTAACCTGCATGTCTTTGGACTGTGGGAGGAAACCGGAGCACCCGGAGGAAACTCACGCAGACACAAGGAGAACATGCAAACTCCACCCAGGGAGGACCTGGGAAGAAAACCTGGGTCTCCTAACTGCAAGGCAGCAGTGCTACCACTGCGCCACCATGCCGCCTTATGATAATGTATTGTTAATATATACAGATAGGGGTTAAAAAAACAAATACAGCAAATTCCCCACATCACAATCCAATCGAGCATCTGTGGGAAGTGCTGGAGAAAAAGTCCAATTTTGGAGGCCCTATGTCACAACGTACAAGACTTAAAGGAAAGCTTACCCAATTGCTGAATAGTTCATTTTGTGAAATAGGTATGTCTACTGAAACTTTAGGTGAGTCAGCTGCCAACAAACTAATAATTATTTCTCTCTGTTCACTTGCCCGTAAATTCAAGAAACTTGTGAAAACCAGACACACCCAGGTTTCTCATTAAAAAGACTAATTGACACTAAAGTTACTTCAATTTTAAACATTCCTATGTCAGGTTATTTCTGGGAGGAATATAAAACTTATTTCCCCTTTATATACACTATTTATAGGAAATATCGTACATGCTTTTAGTGTTTATTAATATGTGTTATTCACGGGTAAATGTTGACTAGTTGATATTGACATTATCACCAATAAAGGATCATCACTCAATAAAAAATATATAAGAATGAGTTCCAACACCAAAAATGTTTAAATCACTGTCCTACATGGTTATTTCTTATACAACAAAACAGTAAGGTCTGCGTGTCAGATCCCTCTGAGCAATCTGATTCGTCAATTTGGCTTTGATTAAGCATTGAAAGAGGAAGTGTAAGTGTGAGACGCATGAGGAGAAGTAAAGGCGTATGAGGCATGTTGTGAGAGAAGGTGAGTATAAAACCGGACAGGATGTGACAAAGGCACCTTGAAAAGAAGAGCCTGAGAAGCAAGCTTTACAGGCATGCCTTTTAAAGTGGGAGCACAAGTTAATAGATGTTTAACACACGCAAATACAAAGGAAAGGCGCTAAAGATACACATAGGGCAAGAGCTAATAAATATTTTTTAATTATTCTATTATTTAAATTTATTAAATTAAATTTATTGTTTATTTATTATTATGGATGATAAATTGGACTGGACTGCCAATACTGATTCTCTTTGCAAGAGAGGACAGAGCCGGCTATACTTCCTTAGACGACTGGCGTCCTTCAACATCTGCAATAAGATGCTGCAGATGTTCTATCAAACAGTTGTGGCGAATGCCCTCTTCTACGCGGTGGTGTGCTGGGGAAGCAGCATAAAGAAGAAGGATGCCTCACGCCTGGACAAACTGGTGAGGAAGGCGGGCTCTATTGTAGGCATGGAGCTGGACAGTTTGACATTCGTGGCAGAGTGACGGGCGCTCAGCAGGCTCCTATCAATTATGGAGAATCCACAGTATCCATTAAACAGTATCATCTCCAGACAAAGGAGCAGCTTCAGTGACAGACTGCTGCCAATGTCCTGCTCCACTGACAGACTGAGGAGATCGTTCCTCCCCCAAACTAGGCGACTCTTCAATTCCACATGGGGGAAAGTGTTATTGTCTGTTTTTACCTACATTTTTATTACTCTTTAATTTAATATATTTTTTTTGTATCAGTATGCTGCTGCTGGAGTATGTGAATTTCCTCTTGGGAGGGAGGGAGGGAGGGAGGGATGTATGTATGTATGTATGCCTCTCTCTCTCTCTCTGACTGGTACCATAGCTAGTACTGTATACATTTATTTATATATATATAAATTCAGAGGCAGCATATAAATGAATGAATAACAATGCTTTATAAAACAGTAGGTTTTCCAAGAATATGGGATAACAGGGTCCACTTGTACACATGTATTAGAATTTAGAATTTGTGATAAAAGCCTTGGTATACACTTGTACTTTAACGTAAAGCAAAAGGTTCATATTGGATGAGCATTAGGTGGATTACAGGCATTCTGATATGTGGTGGTTAAGCAGAAGTTGCCTTTTGTATAATTTCTAATTTGGTTTTCTGAAATTAGTCACCGTGAGGAGCTTGGCATTTCCATTTGAGGTGGTTTTGACAGCTCAAAGGAATGCACTGGAGCATGAAAGATTGTATCCTCTTGACACAATGAATGGATTCAATTTATTGGTTTCTGGCTTTTAAGGAAACTTCAGGAAAATCCTGTATGCTGCAATAGTTTTTATTACATTCTTGGCATCTTCAGTGTAACTTGATTCCTCCAACATGAGCTACGCCTCAGATTTTGTACACCTATGTGCATACTGCTATTGTCTCAAAAGCAGAACAGTAACTTGTATTCCTCTGTGCATGAGTGTAATTTTATTCTTGTCATATACTCCTAATCTGTTTTGTTTTGTTAGAACTACCCTCAACACATCCATGTTTTTCTTCACTGTTTGAAATTTTTTGTTGATTATTTCCTTGGATTATTCAAATAAAGCATGCACCCAAAATGTTTAAAATACAGTTGTTCCATCTGTCAAAATTAACCTTTTCTAATTGCATTATTTCTTTGGAACTATTCTTTTTAGTGGTTGTTTATTAATGCTACAATGAAAAAGCGCCAAATCACTCTATGCACTTGGGGTTTTCTGTAAGTGCTTACAGTACTGTGTACTTGGCTGTACCTGGATCATTGTAATTGACATCAGATTTTATACCTTGGGTATCAAATCTTTTTCATGTTCTTTTTGAGTGACTTTGATCCAAATTCACTTTAAGAACCCACTTATTTGAACAGCAGCTAAAGGCAGGGGTCTAATTCTGGGTCGAGCATTTTCAATTACAAGACTATCTCATGTATCCTCCCACACTTTTTACTGGACCTCTGTCTAGTAGCCAGTCAGACTAAGCTCCATACATGTTGAGAGTGGGAGACAACTAAAGTGATGGTTTAAAAAGAATCCATGTAGAAGTGAAAAGAATATTCAAATCCAAAAAAATAACCAAGCCCAGATTTGTAACTCCAGTCTTCTGGAGCTATGAGGCAACATTGCTCAACAATGCGCCATCATCCTCTCTTAACATTTATTACAAACAAAGCAAATAACACTAACAAAACATTTTTAGCAGAACCAAACTAAACTTTCGGGGAAACAAACATAGCCCATATTGTACATATGGTGTATTTACGCAATATTTGATGGAGATATATTAAATTGTGTGGATTTGCATACCAGACAAACTCACAGTCAGCTTTATACAGGTTGTTGACAGGTCTTTTAAATCAGTTTTTATAGATGTTAACAAATATAACTAACCTTAACCTACCTAGTCTCACAAGTTCAACTAGTTCTTTAGTCTCAGGGTGAAATGCCGACAATTTCATAGCACTTTTTTACCAAATATATGTTTCAGCTGTTTCACTCTTAACTCATTATTGCCAAGCCAGAAACTGGTTTTCCTCTTTCCCTAAATTATGCTAAGCCTGAAAATAACACATGTAAAAACACTATTCAAACACTGCAATTAACTGCTTACTCTTCCATTTTTTTCCCACTGCAGGAGTAATCTGCTGTATAGTGTACTTTCAGGGATGCTCATGTCTTAGATCAGGTCAAATTAAAAAGTTACCTTTTGTTAACACATTTCAAGGAGATCTCTGGTCTGGGACTAATGATTCATAATTTCAGTGAGATATGTATGTGTTTTGCCTTTTGTTTGTGTTTTTCTGTTTTTAATTTTTGTTGTGTGTGGGCGTGTGTGTGTGTGTGTGTGTGTGTCTTGCGTTTCTTTTCTTTTCCAATCAATGTTTTTAGCTTGGTAGGTGCTTTCATGTATAATGCAAAAAGACTTGGCTCCCAGTGGACCAATGTGCACCACACAGATGAAATTTGAAAATCATTAGTGACTATAAACATGATAAACTACATTACTTTTATATAAGAATCATGAGGTATGCGTTGTATGATATCAAAGCGATCAGGTGAGCAGAACAATGTAACAAAAAAATTTAATTGTTAATATCTGATTTGAACATTTATAAATCAGTTAAAGACAGAAAAATAAATTAGAATCATTAGAAGAAATAAACCAAAGACAGAAATATGTAAATAGACTGTAAGAAAAATTAGAGGTGGTGGAAGAAAATGAAGGTAGCAGCAAAGAAAAGTTTTTTTTTAACCCACATAATCCAAAGCAGGATAATCGGGGGGGAATGGGGGGGGGGGGGTTGCTGAGCCTATCCCAGCTAGCATAGGGCACAAGACAGGAACAAACCCTGGAAAAGACTCCAGTCTATCACAGGGTGAACATACATGCACACACCAAATACACTCTAGGGCCAATTTAGCATTGCCAATTCAGCTAACCTGCATGTCTTTCGACAGTGGAAGGAAACCCATACAAACGCAGAGAGAATGTGCAAACTCCAAGCAGAAAGGATCCGGGGCATGTTCTTTGTGGAATTGATGTTCCGTCTTGAATTTGTTTAAAAATGTATGGTTAATATTTTAACTTTGCTTCAGGTAATTTTGTAACAACTTGTTTGGGTCAAAACAATTCTTATAAAATATTTGTAACTCCATTTGTATTTTTTCATGCAAACAGGATATCTCTGATCTGGAACAGTTGTGAAATTATTGTAAAGTTGAAATTGTTTTGTTAAATGATGATAAATCCATTTATTCCTACAAAAGCATAAGATTAATTAAGCCTATTTTTTATTATATTTTTTCCTCCTTCCGTTTCCAATTGTGCATTAATCATATTATTAGAAATATTCCATGGGACTGAAATAATTTCTGTTCTTCTTGTGATATAATGTTGGCCTCTGAAATAAGTCATTAAAAGATTGACATAAACAGTTACAGAATATTCCAGTTTGCTTTGGGTGGTCTTTTAGTAATAAAGTAACTTATTATACAAACATAAAGAGCCAATAAACAAAAACAAATTACATTTAATTAATGTAAAATGTTCAGTGGGATCACACAAAGGGTTTGTTGCAGTTTCCTTATTTTGAGAAATTCATTGGAATTTTCTATGCTCATGACAAGCAAGAATGCCTATGGCAAAAAAAAATGTATGCAGTATACTGTATATATGTGCTAACAGACTGTTTCCTTATGAAAAAGGAATTACTAAAACATGTTGTCAAACCAGTTAAATGAAACTTGCTTATGTCCACAGGCTGTCATTTGCCAGGAGGCATTTATTACAATAGTTACTGTATATACCCCGTAACAATTTTTGCTCCATAAAGGTGACATTAGAGAAAAATGTTGTTTTAAGTGATTCAATAGGTACTATAGGTTTTAAATGAAAATGGTATGAGTAATTGTTCACTTTTACCAAATTTACATAATAAAAAAAAAATGGTCTATCAAATGCATCATGGGCTAAAAAATACTTACAGAATGAGCTGTCTTCCAGGTGCTGTACAAAAGCTTTGCTAAATTTACCATTTTGACAAATAATCTGTCTATCTTGTATACATTTGGAAATACATCCATCCATCCATCCATTATCCAACCTGCTGTACCCTAACTACAGGGTCACGGGGGTCTGCTAACACAGGGCGCAAGGCAGGAAACAAACCCCGGGCAGGGCGCCAGCCCACCACAGGGTGCGCGCGTGCACACACACACACACACACACACACACACACACACACACACACACACACGCACACCCACACACACCAAGCACAAACTAGGGACAATTTAGAATCGGCAATGCACCTAACCTGCATGTCTTTGGACTGTGGGAGGAAACCAGAGCACCCGGAGGAAACCCATGCAGACACGGGGAGAACATGCAAACTCCACGCAGGGAGGAACCGGGTCTCCTAACTGCGAAGCAGCAGCGCTACCCACTGCACCACCGTGCCGCCCTTGGAAATACATTTTTGCTTATTTTGCAGTGTTTGATAAAGATCATAATTATTTTATTGCCAGTTGGTGAAAAAATTTTGCACTGCTTAGATCTGGGCAATTGGCAGTGTATGTCTTGTCTATCAAAGTCAAATGGCAATCTTCAGTCCTGCAACTCATTTTATTTATCCCGTATACAGAATGTTGCCATTTGGTGAGATTATACATATGCAGTACATTAAACTTTTTTGTCCTAATATTAGTTAAAGCAACTTATGATTAAGGTTTGATAGTTTTTTTTTTTTAAATTTAAATTAAAATTTTTAAATTCGACATACAGTAATCCATTTCTGTCAGCTCTAAATTCAGAAGGCTCAATCTGTTAGGAGTTCAAGAGTTCCTTACTATTGGTCTTTTAATAAATATATATTCATTTATCTATCTTTTTCAAATTAAATCAATTTATTACAAAGGTAGTTTTTCAGGCACACGTGCACAAAAACTTCTTTCTTTGTGTATTTTATTACATTACATTGTTCCTGGAATCAGCATGGATGAATTGCCCTTTGGCACCAAGTTGTTTTTCTCACATTTGTTGTTGTTCTGTCTTCTTTTAGGATTAATGAAAGCCCACTTTTATTTGCTGCTAAGGAAAATGATGTGACATCCATTAAGAATTTGATTATTAGCCCATCAGTTGATATATTTGAAAGAGGTACTTTCTTTGACAAATACCCATTCAGTATACTGTATATTGATGTTTCAGTAAAGACAGGTTTTATACAATCCTCATTAGGTGCTGTTGGTGAAACTGCCCTACACGTTGCAGCTTTCTTTGATAGCCTGGAAGCTGCTGTGGCTCTAATGGATGCAGCACCTGCCCTTATCAATGAACCTATGAACTCGGATCTCTATGCAGGTAGTTGTCATCGCTTAACAAAGGAATGAATTGTTTCTGTTAAATATATTGAGTTCATTCAAGCTCTCTATTTCTTTTCAACTATACTTGTTCATGCTACTAATTTAGAATTATTGGGTTTTTTTTTTTTTGACTTTCAGGACAGACAGCACTGCACATTGCTGTGGTAAATCAAAATATTAATCTTCTCAAGGAGCTCATATGCAGGGGAGCTAATATAATCACACCACGTGTGACTGGGTCTTATTTTCAAAAGAATACACAAAATCTTGTGTATTTTGGTAAGTTGGCCTTTAGATAGAATTACATTTTGGTGGGCTATTAACCTTTATAACGATTTATTATCATTATCAAGAAACATTCCCATTTAGTGCTTTCTTAAACAGTTAAACATCCATTACCATTCAGCACATGTTGCTATTTTACTGGCACTTTTTGCACCCAATTAATTTCTTTTTTGAGGGAGCTGTAGAATTCTACCAACATTAAAGCAGAGAGAGAGAGAGAGAGAGAGAGCGCAAATGATCTTTTTAATAACCGTTTCAAAAACAGAGCAAAACAAGGCTGACAATAAAAGCTCATTTTAATATGAAATAATTTAGTGGATAAATTGACAGTTACACAGATTTTGATTTTTATTATATTCAGACCCCATGTGTATAAAGGGGTCCAAGGCTCTATTGAAATAAAAGAATAAGGAAATACTAAGTTTTGCAAATAAAGTAGTTCAGGCCTATCAGAGACACAGTGAACTCTTCAGTACAAACTGCATTTTCTCATAGTTAGTGGTTAACCACAACATTCATCCATCTGTTTGCTGAAACCTCTTGAAGGAGCCAACTGAAGGTAAACTGGGCGGCCCTCACTAGGATACACACATTTACACCAGGAAAATTTTTATTCAATTATATTGCGTAAAAAAAAAAAAAAAAAAAAAACGCAATTGTTTAATTGAAAAACAGACATGATTTTAAAATTTGTCTTTGAAAAGATTGAATTAAGGAGAACTTGTCTGGTCTATAGTCTTTATTAGATGCATTTTATAAATGAGTTTACTGAGTACAGTACATCTTCTTCTTTCGGCTGCTCCCATTAGGGGTTGTCACAGTGGATCATCTTCTTCCATATCTTTCTGTCCTCTGCATCTTCTTCTGTTACACCCATCACCTGCATTTCCTCTCTCACCACATCCATAAACCTTCGCTTAGGCCTTCCGCTTTTCCTCTTCCCTGGCAGCACTATCCTTAGCATCCTTCTCTCAATATACCCAGTATCTCTCCTCTGCACATGTCCAGACCAATACAATCTCACCTCTCTGACTTTGTCTCCCAACTGTCCAACTTGAGCTGAGTTCAAACTGGCCCTAGTGTGTGGGTGCATAATGGATAGGTGCCAGTTCCAGGGATTATACCTGCTTTGCACCCAGTGCTTGCTGAGATAGACATCAGCTTTCTTGTGACCCTACTCTGGATAAGCAAATATAGAAGGACGGATGGATAGATGAATTGGTGAATAATTGCTTTTCTCCATTGAATTTCAGGTGAACACATTCTGTCATTTGCTGCCAGTGTTGGGAATGAAGAGATTGTGAAGTTGTTGATTGAAGAAGGGGCAAATATCCATGCTCAAGACAGTTTGGGTGAGCTATTTTCAAATCAGCTTTTTTCTTTTAACCACCTTCACTTTGCAGCATTATAAATTTTAATTATTTTAAACAGGTAATATTTCTGTCTGTTTGTGACTGGTAACAGTGGTGGTGGACTTTTATTATAATTAGTTTATATCCTACTCATCATTAAATTTTTAATTAGAATTTTTTTACCTGTTTATTAAATTCCTTTACACATTTAAAGAACATCACATGCAAAAGTGCAATAATTCTGTAGTGTATTTTCCTTTCATTTATTTAAAAGCATCGATAATTGATCCATTGAAAAATTATTGGATATAAATGGCAATGGATGGGCTTCTCCTCTTGAATCACTCACTATTTTAACAATTTCGGTATTTTAGGTTTAGAGAAAATATTAAACACATTTTATGCTGACTAAATCCAAAAACTAGTAACTATTGTATGCATTCGTTAAATAGATGTATGAGAAGAACATACATGTCAACGTATAACTAATATTCAGAAATAAAACAAAAAGCAGGAAGATGTTTTGCTTCTCATACGATTGCAGTATGAATTTACAGACCTTCTAAATACTCCCATAACTCCCATCCCTTGTTTACCTTTTAAGTATCTAATATTTTCTTTTCCAAAGCATTGTGCAAATTAATATATCTGGCATTTATCTTAAATGTGTAAAGTAAAGAAAAGTTTATATACTCCTGTTAGTGTAGTGTCTACTACATCTGTTAATTATTTCAGTTCTTCAACCCTCTTGTGATCTTCCCAATAATATTTCCTTATTGGCTGCTTTTATTGGCATGTTTTTGGAATATTTGCATTATTGTGTAACAGTGAATGTCTGTTTCTTTATTTATCAATTTAGTTGCTTTTATTGTCAACTATATTCACTAGTTTTGATTACTTTTTCCGTCTTTCTCAGGTAACACAGTTTTGCACATACTGGTTTTTCAACCAAACAAGAGCACCTCCTGCCAGATATTTGATTTAATTATGTCATATGATAAGCCAAAGGGTGGACAACTCTCTTTAGATTTCATCCAAAATCACAATGGCTTGACTCCCTTTAAAATGTCAGCTGCTGAGGGGAACTTGGTGGTTAGTATTATTCCAAATGTTTCTTAGTGCATTTTATTAAATATATATTTGTAATTGCATTTTATTAATATACTATTATGTTCACAATTAAGTAAATGAGTAGCATGGATGAATCTCTTCGGTAACATTATACTGAAATTTGGTCTAGCTTTATGTGCATTAGGACAGTAACATGTATTTCACACAATTTAAAATCACAGCAGTCCTATTCTTATGTCTGATATTGAGCTGGTAACTATCCATTTCTGTTACTATGTCGATGTGTAAATTAAAATAATGCTAGTCAGTGGCGAAGTATTTGTGACCCAGCAGTGATACACTGCAAGCTAACTTGATAGAATTAGTTAGAGGTATACAAGAGCCACACATGATTCTTTGTGAATGTGTCTACATTTTCAAGAGTTATACATTTAGACTTTTTTTGAAAGTGTGGTTCACCCTTAAATATTGTATATATTAATTAGATAATGAAGAATCAAAGAGGTGTTATTTAATAAGAATAAAAAAGTAATAAATCAATAACTGTGTGTAAACCTACAAACAACTCGACAATTTATGTGAAGGGTGGCAGGAACTGAACATTTTACGTAAAACTCTTTCGGCTTTTGGATATTCAAGGGTATTTTAAAATGTTATCTTTCCTGTAAATAAAAGTTAGAAAAACTTAATGTCCCTTTTCATTTTTATAAAGTAATCCAAAGGGTTGTAAAATATTCACTAATGTTCTCTCTGCTTGCTATTGGTTTTAAGTATACAATTTCAGAAAACACAACCTGCAACTTTGGATAAGTGTCCGATAGCAGGGCTCCATGGTTGGTATAGTGTTTAATGTCACTTTAGGGCCCGTTTATACTTCACGCTCAGAACGTTTACGCACACGCATCATGGCTGCCCTGCATTCCCAGAGTTCATTTGACGTGTCCTATGAGCATGTCCTCAGAAATTAATGCGATGTGTATGCAAGTTTCAGTACTAGCAAAAAGTCGGGGGAGGCACTGTGATCAAGTTGGAACATAACGTCAGAGTCTGCCTTTACTATCTACATGTGACAGAAAGCTGCTTTGAGGATACTCCGGGATCGATGTGCGTGCTTTGATGTTTGAATAGTTCGATGTGGTGAAGCAAAATGCCGACATACAAACGCATTCGTGGTGCTTTTATATTCACCAGCGTAATGACACAATACATTTTAAAAGTCTCACATACCATCTTTTTTTTTTCTGCACCTTCACAACAGCAGCAGAATGTATTGCAGCATATTTGAGCCACAGAGAAAAAAATTAAGGACATGGTGAAATGTCTATTTTGTGATTTAAAGTGGAAATTTCAGCTTTAATCTCGAAATGTCCTCTAACCTCATAGTTTACTTTATCATTAAAGTAGACCATCGTAAACTTCATCTTAAAACCAACCTAGTTGTTAATCACTTCATGCTTCTGGGGCTTCCTCCTGAACTGACAGCAGCAATTGCCACACAAAACACATAACATTTATGATATTCTAGCTCTCTGCACATTTAGAATCCTTAGATTTATTCTTGATCTAATTTTCACGATGAAATGCATTAAAGATGTATGTTACATTTTACAGATAAGTCGCTAACTTCATTTAAATATTGAATACTGTTTATAAATACACATGTGGGTGGTGGAATGGTGGCAGAGTCACATCCCTGGTGTTCCCTGCCTGGAGTTTGCATGTCTTCCTGGTGGGTTTCCACAGTGTGCTCCGGTTTCCTTCCAAAGACGTGAAGGTTTGGTGATTTTTTGATGCTAAAATGACACTAGTGTATATGTATGCTTGTGTTCACCTTGCGATGAGCTGATGCCCCGTCCAGGGATTGTTTCTGCCTCATGCCCGATGCTAGCTGGAATGGGCACATCCCTGGATTGATGGATGTAATCTTTAAACATGCATCCTTTTCTGGGATATTGTGGCAAGATGTCCTCAGATTTTAATGGATGTTTCATTTTCTCACTGTGATGATATCTCGCACTGCCACCTGGTGGAATCTTCCAGATTTACATAAAGTATGCATGCAAGTATAAACAGTTTGCTTGCGTAGAAGTAGCATCCGCTTGAGCACTTGTCATGTGAAGTATAAACCCAGCCTTAGTGTGCACACATTATTTATTTTTATTAATGTGTTCCAGTATCCAACAGCAATAGATTACTCTTTGATACTGAAACAAATCACTATTTAATAATATGTTGGTTAGGTGGGCTTTACTCTTCTTTCATTCAATCCTTCTTTCTCTTCTCTGATAAATTAAAAAGTACTCACAAGTGCCCTGGATACTCTGCTTGGTAAATACAAAAGTTGAAATATTTGGTTCAGTCCAGAATAAAGTTCTTCAGGCTAGGAATGGATAGCAATCAGTAGAATTCAGTCTTATCTACTTTTTCGTCTCCACTAGCCCAGGGATGTTTCATTCGTTTGGTTCAGAAGAAGAGACTGTCTATCCATTAGCTCTTAAAAAAAATTAGAAAGGTTTTTTTGTTTGTTTGTTTTTTTCAAAACTCATTTTAATTTTCATCCAGGGTTTTTTGGTCTGTTTAAGGGACACAGTCTAAAACTGTTGCTTGCTTTGCATGCTGTTTTTATAAATGTCTCATATGTATTTTTTTAAGATTTCATGGACTACTGCCTCAACAATATGTTTTTACTGTTCATTTTGAGTAATTTTGTGATTGAATCTTGTGAAGAATATAAATTGTATATTAAATGTCAAAGCAACCCTTTGCAAAGAAAATTAAAGTTTAGCACCAAGCACTGTTGAAAATACAGTTAACGGGGCTTAATAGTGTGAGATAGAAGTGCATATGCTTTTCCTGATATAGATGAGACATTATGAGGCAAAAGTACAGGATGTTTAACATAGTTCAGCTAAATTATACACAGATAGGAATACAGAAAGGATTTGACAAAATATTTCTTAATGTCTCACTCCTGTGTCTTAAAACAAATCAAAGTGTTCTAAACTATTCAGCAACACTCTGTTGTACCTACTACTGTATGGTAACTTACATCTTCTATTTACTAACTACATACAGAATATTGTGGCAATTTAGATTTGAAAGATTTAGAGAAGAGTGTTGTAGCAGTTAGTGAGTGCTGCTTCACAAATTTAAGAGATATGGATCAAATCCCATGGTTTGATCAATGTCGATATTTGGTCAAATTAACCTTTTATGAAACTTAATATTGTTCTTATTTTGTATTCCTATTGCTTCCTAATACTAATAAAACCTCTCTATTTGTGATTCGGAGTATGGATGTTAAAATGAGAAATGCAGATAGGTAAAACAATGAGTAGAACTGCTGTCTCACTGGTATGGGTTTGTATCTCACTGTTGGTCTACAATTTGCACATTCTCCTCCTATCTACACAAGTTTTTTTTCTCTGACATTTAAAAGGTGAGCATGATATAGGGCTAAATTAGAATGTCCAATTAATCTATGTGTGGACGTATTTTGAGGTACACTGGTACCCTGTTTGCATACTGTAATTTGTACAGTGCAGCAAGCATACTTCTTTTTCAGTCTTTAGGAATTCTTTCTTTCGCACGATCATCTCCAGGAACCTTATGTACAACACCGTGTGTAGAATTCACACTAAAACATGGCGTACGGACAAAAACAGAAATGCATAAATCTGTGCATACGTCAATTTATATGTTCTTCTGCTACATAAATCCCGATCAGTGTGAAAAGTAATGCATGACAATGGCAAAAGCATGTAAAAAAAAATGATTTCAGTGATTGCGAAGAGGAGACAAGGAAAAAGTACTATTTGTTGGTTTAAGCAGTGGTATAAGCAACAAAAGGAAGTTGATTGAGTGATGCACAAGCTCAAATGGTCAAGTACAGAAAGTCGCACAGTGCCCAAAATAAAAAAAGAAGTGGTCCGATATCAAAGTCTGCATGAAAAGGCAAGTCATAGCCCACTGTCTGAGTCTTTTACGGAAGTGTATTAGGGTACAGAGAAAAGAAAAAAAAATAGGAACACCATGAAATAAAAGGCTGAAATGTCCACTTTAATCTCTTGTTCTACTTTTTTGACAAAATAAACTATCAATACTTAATCTTAAAATCAATGTTAAATTTATTAGTTTCACAGAGCCCATCGTAACTAAAGCAGCATATTAAATGCTGGGTATTCTATGTGTTCTACGTTTGTGGATCATTGCATGCTTTTTAAATGGGCTTTCTCTTACGCCAACAGAACACAGAATACACTTACATTCATGATATTACAGCTCTCTGAACAATTTAAATACTAAGATGTATACTTGATTATCATTTTCATAATGAAATGAATTAAAACATGTATTAAACATGTGGACATGGTGGCGCAGTGGTAGTGATGAGCTGGCACCCTGTCCAGAGATTGTTCCTGCCTCCCAAAAGATGCCTGCTGGGATGTGTGCGACCCTCAATGAAATAATTTGATGCAGCACTACTGTCTCTTTCAAACATTCCAACCAACCAATGTCTGTCCTTCCTTTTCTTTCTCCACACAACCATTTGGCACACAATGAGCTCTGTAATAAATATAAAGCCAGCTGTAAGCTTAGAATGCCAAATCTTCAAAACTTTCAGGAATATTGAAATATCTTCGTAGTACATGTTTAATTATTCCATCCATCTATCCATCCAGTCTCAGCAAGCATACAGTGTGAGGCAGGACCAATCCCTGAACAGGGCAGAAGCTCATCACTACTGCTGCGCCACCATGACCACACATTTAATTATTAACAGTATACATTATTTAAATGAAGTTAAAAATGTATCTGTATAATGTAATATACATAGTTTAATGCATTTCATCTTAAAAATTGTATTAAGAACTCCAAGAAGATAGTTCTTGGAAATCTAAATCAACTTGGAAGCTAGTCGTCATCATCTGTAAATACATGCTCTCTTCTGTTGAATTGAATTGAATTGAATTCCTTTATTGTCATTGTATGATGCAATGAGATTCAATATGCAACTCCTCCATAAACTATTTTTCCTATTGTGACAACTCTAGGGGGAATACCAGCCACTCAACCTGACACAGACAGATGCACAAGGCACACTTATAAAAGCACGGGTGAATTTTATTTTGTTTCTTCACTTGTGGGAAACACCTTCCTCGTTCCCACAAGTAGTCTTAAGCACAAACAGCACACCTTAAGCACAATACTTTTTTCCTTCTTCTTCTGTTTCTTATTCTGTTCCATTCCTCCGGTCAAGCTTTGTCATCCTCCCAACTTTGGCTCCCCATGTAGTGGCTGCTGGCTCCTTTTATACTGCACCTGGAAGTGCTCCAGGTGCTTGATGACCTAGTTTCTGGAAGCACTTCTGAGTGTGGCGGAAGAACTGCCCAAAAGCGTTCAGCAGACCCTGCTGCAGCATCCCCTGGTGGCACCCGCGGATCCTAAACAGGGCTGCACCAAACTCCAACTCCCATGAAACCCTGTGGGAGTCTGAGGAACCACTGCAACCCAGAGTAGGTAATGCTCTGGCCACTCTTGCTCCCCTGGTCCTTCCAGCTTGGAGGTGTCTCGGCTGGGCAGAGACCCTGATTGTCCATGACACTATAAAATAACAAAAAATAATGATAATACAAAAACAATTACAACTATACAATATGAAAGCATAAGTACAATATGCATGTACTGTACATATAGTGAAGATAAGCCAAATGGTTCCTAAAGTGGCTCAGGTTGTGCATTATTATGGTTGTAGTGCAAGTTTACAGTGAGGTAATAGTAATTCTATGTACAAACAGTTCTACTGGGAGCACTTGATGGACTGATTGAGTGCGTTTGTAGCTCTTGGGATGAAACTGTTTGAGTCTCAAGGTTCATGCTGGAAAGGCACTGAAGCTTTTGCAAAATGGGAGAAGTTCAAAAAGACTGAGGCACCTTGTGCTATAAGTGTTTTCCAGGATAGATGCTGTATCCCGATAATCCTCTGCACTCTTAGAGACAAACCGCCACAGAGCTTTGCGATCAGCTGCTGTAGAGCTGTGATTCCACACTCAGATACAGTGGGTTAAAATACTCTGTGTGGTGCACTGAGAGTAACAACGCTATAGCAGCTATGGTATTTGGAATAGTTTGGCCATTCCGTGGACCATTATATTGTTACAGGTTGATTACAATCGTATGCCTTAAATTTATAAACAATATGCGATTAATTTCAGTGTATTTGATAAAGCCACGTCGGGGATGTGAATCTAAAAAATAAAGGGAAACCACAAAGGAACAGTAGCACTGCTTAGATGTTGGGTGCCACCAGTTTGCAAAACCGAGCTGAAAACTTTTGCCTGCAATGGATTGAGCTGGAGTGAGAATGTGTGTGGCTTTATGCCAAATTTAGTTTTTATACATAGTAATGTGAGCATGGAAACCTTCATGCATTCAACAATTCTAACACCACACCAGTCAAGTTTTACTAATCTGCATTAGTTTCAGAGTTTTCGTGACAGTCAAATTGGTAAGTCTTCGATAGGTATCATGGCTGGTATGTCATATTCACCAACTATGAGTTAGTTCAAGAGATAGGTAGAACAAACAATGCCTCATGAACAAAGTGGAACAAAATTATGTAATTTTGGTGGAAGAGGCACATCAGTATATTCTACTTTACTTGCTTCATTTTGACTGAAAACAAATTAAAAAGTTTTATACGTTATACTCAAAGTTTATTCAGAAATATGTGTGGATCAAGTACAGAAATGTTTACTATGGCAGGAGGGAAAGCATGTTGGTACATTTTATGTTTTTTTGAATCTCTGCATGGTCTGTGGAGAGAATTTAAGGCATATTCGTTGTCTTAACTCTCTAATACACTACAAAACACACAGGACACCTTTATCCAATTTAAACTATAATTTGATTTTCACACAACTCTTGTATCAGGATAAATGGATTACGTTTTATTTTATTCTACAGTATAATTTCTGGTCAGTTGTCTGATTACTGGAAGGAAGCCAAACTCCAGGCTAGTGCTCTCTATACTTTGTGAATCACAGGTTGAGGAATTATGTTGTTGTAGACTAACAGTCAATTTTGCATAATAAATCACAATGTTCTTCATTAAACTGAAAATTATTAAGGTCAGAAACAAGCTGTTTATTTGCTTCTCAGTCACATACTAAATATCTGTCATGTCTGTGGCTAGAACCTTGTGTGATTGCATGTATTTTCTGTGTGTATATAAATATGGTATTTAACACTAGAATTACCAGAGCCTACGAAAAAACTCATAGATCCTGCCCACCTTAATTCGCTTCTTAAATCCGTTCACACCTCTCCACCAGCGTCTTTTGTCCTCTAAATGTGCTGATAAAGACAAGCTGCCAGCAGCCAGCTATTCCATCCCCCATCGACTTAGAACATGCACGAACTTCTCCCAGCTCATGCCTTGATTGATTATCTGAGAGTGAAGTGGAGTTTTAGAGTGGAAATAATAGATCTTTATTTGGAACACACGCATTTCGTGTGCGTTCCGTTTCTACAGTAATCTGTGTAAACACATTGTTAAAACAGAAACCTTTTCATATTTTAGTAATAAATGTTACAAAATGTAGGCATAAACTATAGAATGTGTAAAGCCTGAGTTCCAAAGATCAAATAAACACTTTCACAAAAGGTTCAAAAATGATACAGTAGGTTCCGTGGCGTAGCGTGCTAAGATTTGCTTCTCAGAGCGTAGCAGCTTTGCGCGTGCCTCACAGAACTAAGTTCGATTTCCCCGCTGGGGATGAAGAGTTTTTTTCTTTTTATCCTCCAACGGACATACAATTTATAAATTGGTATGCACTGTCAGTTAATAAAATCGTTATATTTTCATGTGGAATGCTCCTTTTAAAATATTTTTTTAACAATTGAGACTGCAATTAACATGAACAACTGTCCTTAAGACTGTTATTTTTAAGATTCATAACACACAGACAGACAGAGCACTGCGTAATAGAGAGACAGACAGGCAGAGAAGTCACTAGATATATAAATAAACAGGGAAGACACATGTACTGAAAGAAAAAAAAAAGATCAACATGTGCGTTGTTCTTGCTGCACTGAATAAACTCAAGCGCTCTAACATCACCCCTCCCCCCATCTGACTCTCTAAGTAACAGCACAAGTACAGATGCAAACCAAGTGTAATCAAGAGTCCCCGGTTCCATCCCCACTCACTGCAATATTTGCTGTTTTCAGTAGTAAGATGCTCTTTTTGTTAATATTATACAGTACACACATGCACTTGGTTTGTTCGTGTTAATTGCAGTCTCAATTGTTAAAAAAATATTTTAAAAGGAGCATCCATCCATCCATTTTCCAACCCGCTGAATCCGAACACAGGGTCACGGGGGTCTGCTGGAGCCAATCCCAGCCAACACAGGGCATAAGGCAGGAACCAATCCTGGGCAGGGTGCCAACCCACCGCAGTAAAAGGAGCATCCCACATGAAAATATAACAATCTTATTAACTGACAGTGCATACCAATTTATAAATTGTATGTCTGTTGGAGGTTAAAAAGAAAAAAAAACCTCTTCATCCCCAGCGGGGAATTGAACTTAGTTCTGTGAGGCACGGCAAAGCTGCTGTACTCGGAGAAGCAAATCTTAGCACGCTATGCCACAGAAACTGCTGCATCATTTTTTAACCTTTTGTGAAAGTGTTTATTTGATCTTTGGAACTCAGGCTTTACACATTCTATAGTTTATGCCTACATTTTGTAACATTTATTACTAAAATATGAAAAAGTTTCTGTTTTAACAATGTGTTTACACAGATTACTGTAGAAACGGAACACACATGAAATGCGTGTGTTCCGAATAACGATCTATTATTTCCACTCTAAAACTCTACTTCACTCCCAGATAATCAATCAAGGCATGAGCTGGGAGAAGTTCGTGCACGTTCTAAGTCGATGGGGGGATGGAATAGCCGGCTTCTGGCAGCTTGTCTTTATCAGCACATTTAGAGGACAAAAGACGCTGGTGTAGAGGTGTGAACGGATTTAAGAAGCGATTTAAGGTGGGCAGGATCTATGAGTTTTTTCGTAGGCTCTGGTAATTCTAGTGCTAAGCTAGTGATACTGTTTTTTTTTCTTAAATGTGCACTGTTCTCATTTTTCCTTTTCATATTAATTCCACCAGATGTTCCAGCACATATTGAACAAGCGTCGTGTTTTCCAATGGTGTTATGGTCCACTTTCTTCCTACCTGTATGATCTCACAGAAATTGACTCCTGGGCAGATGAATCTTCAATTCTTGAGCTTATTGTTTGCAGTGAAAAAAGAGAGGTAAATGAATATTGTGAGCTGCTTATTTTGAATGTGGTAACATAGTTAAAATCCATCCATCCATCCATCCATTTTCCAACCCGCTGAATCCAAACACAGGGTCACGGGGGTCTGCTGGAGCCAATCCCAGCCAACACAGGGCACGAGGCGGGGAACCAATCCCGGGCAGGGTGCCAACCCACTGCAGGACACACACAAACACACCCACACACCAAGCACACACTAGGGCCAATTTAGAATCACCAATCCACCTAACCTGCATGTCTTTGGACAGTGGGAGGAAACCGGAGCGCCTGGAGGAAACCCACGCAGACACGGGGAGAACATGCAAACTCCACGCAGGGTGGACCCGGGAAGCGAACCCGGGTCTCCTAACTGTGAGGCAGCAGCGCTACCACTGCGCCAAAATCAACTTTATATATTTTTTTTGTTCTTCCCTGCAGAATTGTGCGGTGCAAGTGAAAGTCAAAGTGCAAAAGGATATTGGCTAATATATTTATCCTGCACAATTATAAATTCATTATATGAACAGCACTATATTAAAATGATTAGTTTCACAGAAATGTCCTCCCATTCCTGGAGCAATAAATGTAAAAGTACTTGCCCGTTATTATTAAACCTCCCCTGTTTTGATATGCTTAGGATTGTATTTACTTGGTCTTCAACATATCATTTCAGCAATCTATCAGCTTTTCTGTCAATGTTAAGGTAAGAATGTCATGTAGCTATAAATCATGAGGCTCACCTTCTTTATGACAAATAATGGAGCCACTAAGCAGCAACAACAATTGCACTAATTTTGATTCAGATCCTTGTCCAGTCCCTGTCAGTGTAAAGTATATACATATTTGTGAATTTCCCATCGGGATTATGTGAATTTCCCATCGGGATTAATAAAGTATCTATCTATCTATCTATCTATCTATCTATCTATCTATCTATCTATCTATCTATCTATCTATCTATCTATCTATCTATCTATCTATCTATCTATCTATCTATCTATCTATCTATCTATCTATCTATCTATTCCCTTAGTGTCCATTTGGCTTTTCTTGATGTTCTGATGTCCTCTTATTTCACAAATACATGTGAGTTAGTTTGATTAACCAGGGTCGGTTGGTTGCATGTTCATGATTCTGCCCCTCAGCAAACCTGTGAATCAATTAATGTTCTTTTCAGGCCTTACTGAAAACCATTTAATTAAAAAAAATCAGACAGTTCCCCCAACAAAAATGAATTGAGTTAAACTGGTTATATAATGATTAGGTACATTAATTTTACAGATTAGACTGGAGGGAAAATTCTGACTTGACAGATTTGTAATTAGGAGTAATTGTAAATCCAAAACTAATAGCATTATTTGAAGGAAGATTGGATGGGAAAACATTGTGTCACAAAAAATATTACGATAACTTACACTATAGTGCTTGCTCATTGCAAATAATTCTTAAGCCACCCTCCACAAGTCAAATGATGTAATATTGTAACTAAAATTAGAAGGGGAAAAAATCACATCTTCTCTTTGAAGAACGGCCCAAAACTTCTAAAAAATGTGTTGAACTTATTTTAACACAATATTAATTTACTGTTGTCATTAATAAAAAAACCTCTTTGTGAAATAGTTTGTTGTACAGCTTCTGTTCTTTCTTTCTCTTTGATGTGGAAATTCCATTTACCTTTGAACCCATTTTAATTTCATTCATTTTTACACTACTTTGCCTAACAGGCTCGAAGAATTCTTGAAGTCACTCCATTAAATCAGTTGGTAAAGCTTAAATGGAACAAATATGGCAAGCACTACTTTTGGTTCTTGATGCTTCTATATCTCATTTATATTACTTGCTTCACACTCTGCTGTGTCTTCAGACCCCTCAAACTACGCACAGACAATGCTACAGATCCAAGAGACGTGACTCTCTACGTACAGAAAACACTTCAGGTAATTCTTGCATTGATAACAGTAATAAAGAAGCCATAGCTCCACTCATTTTTAAAACTGACCTAAAATCAATCATTTTATTTATTTATTTTTCTCTCAGGAAAGCTATGTAACCTATAATGATCACCTAAGACTGATTGGGGAAATAATCAGTGTAACTGGAGCTGTGGTTATTCTGCTTTTGGAGGTACACTTTGTTTTGTTTTTTTATGTTTTCAAGAATTGTATTGTCATGTGTGCCTGTATCTCTATGTATACAGTATCTCCGAAACCAATGATCCAGTATTGGTTATTTGTTTTGCCTTGAATGGAAAATGCAAAACTAAAAATGCATATTTTTAACTTTTAACTGAAGAAACTTTCAAAAACATTTTCAAGAGCGTGCTGTCAACTTTGCAGGCATATTAAAAATATATACACTTAGTCCTGTCACCATTAGTCACATTTTTACTTTTGTCCCCTTTCTTTCAATTTTGCTTTTAAGGAGAAGTAAAGTTCACTTTGTATATTTAGTTTTGATTCAATACTGTGCAACAACTCTGAAGAAACAAAATGCAATTGTTTTTTATTAAATTTAATGGGCTTTAAGCACATTTTAGGAAAGCAGAGCAATGCAAGCTACTTTACTTTTAAATTTCCCAAATTCACAATCAAGGATTCAAGATGCCCAGCTTTTAAAGAATGATTGATGTTAAACATGTTAAGATGAACTGGCACTCCTTCCAATGTTGGTTCTAGCCTCGTCAGCCCTGACTTGAATTAAGTGACTTTAAAGATGAACATATGAAAGGAAAACCTAAATTAAATCATTGTAGGAAATAGTTGTGTTCAATCTTATCCTCGAAGTCCTGTTTGTGTTTAAAATGGCTTGGGTTGCTATAATATCATTATTCCTGTTTCCGAAAATTGTATATTGATCTCGAAAAGCAAGCTACAAGTGTATGTAAAAACTGTATCAATATTTTTATGTGATTAGCCTTTATGTTGAAAGGACTTGATACATTTTTTTAAGTGTTTAAATTATGTAGTTTAATTTTTTTTTATTTTGATTAAACACATTTTTTCATTTTAAACTATATGTTTAATATAAAGAAAAAAAGCCAATGAAATTCAAAAGAGGTACAATTATTTAATAGTATTGTCTCAGCTTGTGCTAAGATAAATGCCAAATATAAAGGCCATTGGAAATGGTACCAAAATGACAAAAGGTTGTCAAGGAAAAGGGCGCCACAAGATTTAATCTTTTCAGGTAAAATATCCTGTGAGAGATGGAACAGACACACATTAGCAAGATTAGAGTGGCTTGGTATGCCATTGTGGGAAGTCTCATGCAACTAGGAGAAAGTAGTGCCAATAAGACATGATGTTCTGGAAGAGCTATAGGCAAAGGTATCCCTGTAGAGGAGAGCGATTTCTGGATTAATAATAATAATAATAATACATTTTATTTATACAAGGCGCCTTTCAGGGAACTCAAGGACACCGAACAACAATAAATAAATAAATAAATAAATAATTAAATAAAAGACACAATTATAAAAAAAAACTTAAAACATCAGAAAATCTAGAAATTAAAACCAAACAAAACCATTATAATCAGGAGGAAAAAGAAAAAGCCATTTTAAACAGATGCGTTTTAAGTTTACATTTGAAGGATGAATATGATTTGATATTTCGGAGATCCGCAGGCAATGAATTCCAGAGCTTGGGAGCAGAACGGCTGAAAGCTCTGCTCCCCATGGTGGTTAGACGGGCGGGAGGGACAGTCAGATGGGTGGAGGAAGAGGATCTAAGGTTACGGGATGGAATGGCAACATGAAGAAGGTCAGACAGATATGGAGGGGCGAGGTTATGGATGGCCTTAAATGTTAATAGTAGAATCTTAAAATCAATACGAAACTTAATCGGGAGCCAATGAAGCTGCTGCAAGACCAGAGTAATATGGTGAATAGATGGGATTTGAGTGATGATACGTGCTGCAGAATTCTGGACTAACTGAAGCTTATGAAGAGATTTATTCGGGAGACCAAAGAGGAGTGAATTGCAGTAGTCCAGCCGAGAAGTGACAAGACTATGAACAAGAATGGCAGTGGTGTGAGGAGTGAGGGAGGGGCGAATACGATTAATATTACGTAGGTGGAAGTAAGCAGACCGGGTGATGTTATTAATGTGAGATTGGAAGGATAGAGTACTGTCGAGGATGACACCCAGACTCTTGACCTGAGATGATGGGGAAACAACAAAGTCATCAATAATAAGAGAAAGATTATTGGTTTTGGATAATGATGATTTTGAACCAATGAGGAGAACCTCAGTTTTATCACTATTTAATTTAAGAAAATTCGAAGAAAACCAGGATTTAATTTCAGCAATGCAGTCAATAAGCGAGGGTGGTGGAAAAGAGGAGGTGGGATTACCAGCAAGGTAGAGCTGGGTGTCATCAGCATAACAGTGAAAATTAATGTTATATTTGCGAAAAATATTGCCAAGGGGAAGAAGGTAAATAATAAAAAGAAGAGGCCCCAGGACAGAGCCCTGGGGCACACCAGAGGTAACAGCGGTGGGTTGGGATGTGAAGGTTTTAAGTTGTATGAACTGAGTGCGGCCTAAGAGGTAGGATCTAAACCAGTCAAGTGGAGTGTGGGTAATGCCAATCAGAGATAATCTATTAAGGAGAGTGGTATGACAAATAGTATCAAAGGCCGCACTCAGATCAAGGAGGATGAGAATAGTGATTAGACCAGAATCAGCAGCCATAAGGAGGTCATTAGTAATTTTAACAAGTGCCGTTTCTGTACTATGAAGGGGGCGAAAACCAGACTGGAACTTTTCATATAGATTATTATGAGATAAATGTGTGTGAAGTTGGATAGCTACTATTTTTTCAAGAATTTTGGAGATAAAGGGCAAGTTAGAAATGGGGCGAAAATTATTGAAATTAGTAGGATCAGCACCAGGTTTTTTTAGTATTGGGGTTATAGCAGCAGTTTTAAAAGATGAGGGAATAATACCAGTAGTGAGAGAAGAGTGAATGATGGCAGAAATGAGAGGGACTAGAGAGGGGAGGCAGGCTTTAACCAGAACTGTAGGCAGGGGGTCCAGCTGACAAGTAGATGACTTGGATTTGCAGATGAGATCTGAAATTTCAGAGGAAGTGGGAAGCTGGAAAGAAGAGAAAAAGTGAATAGGCGAGTGTAGTTCAGAAGGAATATAGAGAGGATCTGGACCAAGGTGCTGATGTATCTTTTGGATTTTCTTGTTGAAAAAAGACATAAGAGAATTACAGAAAGCAGTTGAGTAAAGGTGAGATGGTAAAGAGTCTGGAGGTTGTGTAACATTATTAAGTAAAGAAAACAAAGTCTTGGTGTTACCTGTATTACGAGTAATTAACTGAGTGTAATAATTAGACTTGGTTTGAGCTATACAATCCTTATAATAGAGAAGATGATTTTTATACATCTCTTTGTGGACAAACAGTCCGGATTTTTTAAACAACCTTTCAAGTTGCCTGCCCTTAGCTTTCAGAAGCTGAAGTTCAGGCGTAAACCAAGGGGCAGAAAAAGAAAAAGAAACAGAACGGGTTTTTAGCGGAGCCAGAGAATTAAGAATATCATTAAGACAGGTGTTATAATATGAGACCAGTTCTATGGGAGTGGATAAATTATAAAAGTCCATTTGGGAATCGATTCTAGAAAACAGCAAATTCAAGTTAATATTCTTAATGTTGCGAAAGGCTATGAGACGTGGAAGCTTAGGAACAGAAAAGGTAAGTTTGGCATTGAATGAAAGAAGAAAATGGTCGGTTATAGTGAGTTCTTCTGCTGTGAGATCAAAAGGAACAACACCAGAGCAGCAGATCAGGTCCAAGATATGTCCTTTACAATGAGTAGGAACATCAGTGTGCTGCTGGTATCCAAAACTCTCCAGGCAAGATAAAAAGTCTCTAGTGAGAGGGATATTGATATTGTCCGGATGTACATTAAAATCCCCCAGCAGAATTATATTTGGGGTAATTACAGATAAATGAGTAAGGAAGGTAACAAGATCGTTCAAAAAATTGTTGTTTGACTTAGGAGGACGGTAGACAGTTGCAATAATGGTAGGAACTGGGCCAGACAGTTGACACACAGTCGATTCAAAAGAGCTAACAGCAGGAGCAGAGAACGGCAGGACTTTCCACTTCTCGCGATAAATAATCGCGACACCTCCTCCACGGCCAGAGGCACGGGATTGACAAGTGTAAACAAACCCCGGGGGGGTGCATTCATTAAGTTGTGAAAAGTCTTGAGGTTGCTGCCAAGTCTCAGTTAAACAGAGAAAGTCAAACTTACGGTCAATGAGGAGATCCTGAATGAGATGTCCCTTGCTCGTGAGTGAGCGGATGTTTAGTAGACCAAAGCTGACAATGTTGCTGTCGCATTTGACAGTGGTGTTAGTCGACCTAGCTAAGCTGGCCAACACGCTATGATCAGCTTTCCTATCTGTGTTGTGTGGAGGGTGCCGAAAATCAGACCAAAAAGAGTTAATTCCTTTTGAGACGTCCGTTCGGAATCTCCGACGAGACCCACGGTGGATGTATCTCCGACGAGGGAGAAGTATGACGTCCGGGTCGAAATACAGCACCGACAGCAGAGGCACAGACTGGAGAAGACGCAATCGAAGAAGCTCAGCAGCTGGATACTGGAGGAGGCCAGTCGCAGGTTGGATAACGAGCGACAGAAGACTCCAAACAAGCATTAACCAGGCGATTATCCTACCAGTCCACATTGTAGGTGAGGAGGCCAGAGGCAGCTCAGACGTCCAGAGAATAAGCCGGTAGGTTTCAAACGAAACGGAGGTTAGGATGAAGCTAAATGCATACACAGCATATACAGCCACGCAGAGATGTCAACAAAATGGCAAAAAAAAACAAACAAATAACCACAAAATCACATAGTCTAGTTACCGGCGAGCAGCGGCGACCAGTCCCGCCAGCGTTCACTCAAATTCTACAGCTGTGTGCTTGCATGTAGTGTCACGTGTTTAACTAAAATTGGTAGAATTAACTTTTTCCCACAAAATGCTAAAGGCCAGTGCCAGGAATTCCTGATTGTTTACCCCATGGACATTGTCATGAGGTCAGTTATTAACTTAGATAACCCCTACTCAACTGGCAGACGTTCAGCATCTGTGGAAAAGAGGAGTAGGAGCATGCCATTATTTTTAATGTTGGAAATGCAGAAGACTTTTTAAAACCTTTTGGCACTGGTGTTCTCTGTATAGTGCTCAGTCACCAGACAGCAAAAGAAAACTGAACAGAGTTGACTATTCAAGATGGTTCAAAGTGGTCAATATACTTCATGCCAGAAGGTTTGCTGGGAATCCCAGCACAGTCACAAAGGCATGGAGGAGATTCTAGGAGACAGGCAGTTACTCTAGGAGAGCTGGACAGGGCCGTAGAAGGCCCTTAACCCATCAGCAGGACCAGTATCTGCTCCTTTGGGCAAGGAGGAACAGGATGAGCACTGCCAGAGCCCTACAAAATGACCTCCAGCAAGTCACTGGTGTGAATGTCTCTGACCAAACAATCAGAAACAGACTTCACAAGGGTGGACTGAGGGCCCGACATCCTCTGGGGGGCCCAGTGCTCACTGCCCAGCACCGTGGAGCTCGATTGGCATTTGCCATAGTGTACCAGAATTTGCAGGTCCACCATTGGAAACCCTGTGCTTTTCACAGATGAGAGCAGGTTCACCTTGAGCACATGTGGCAGACGTGAAAGGGTCTGGAGAAGCCGTGGAGAACATTATGCTGCCTGTAACATCGTTCAGAATGACCGGTTTGGTGGTGTGTCAGTGATGGTATGGGGAGGCATATCCATGGAGGGGTGCACAGACCTCTAATAGCTAGACAACGGCACCTTGACTGCCATTAGATGTCGGGATGACATCCTTGGACCCATTGTCAGACCCTATGCTGGTGCAGTGGGTCCTGGGTTCCTCCTGGTGCACAACGATGGCCGGCCTCTTGTGGCGAGAGTATGCAGGCAGTTCCTGGAAGATGAAGGAACTGATACCATTGGCTGGACCCCACGCTCGCCTGACCTAAATCCAATAGAACACCTCTGGGACATTGTTTCATTCAGTCCATCTGACTCCACCAGGTTGCATCTCAGACTGTCCAGGAGCTCAGTGATGCCCTGGTCCAGATCTGGGAGGAGATCCCCCAGGACACCATCCGTCGCCTCATTAGGAGCTTGCCTCGATGTTGTCAAGTATGCATATGCATACATGCACGTGGGGGCCATACAAACTACTGAGTACAATTCTGAGTTGCTACAATGAAATTTCGGTAAAATTGACTGGCTGTCGCATCATTTTTTCACTTTGATTTTCAGAATGGGCGGCACGGTGGCGCAGTGGGTAGCGCTGCTGCCTCGCAGTTGGGAGACCTGGGGACCTGGGTTCGCTTCCTAGGTCCTCCCTGCGTGGAGTTTGCATGTTCTCCCCGTGTCTGCGTGGGTTTCCTCCGGGCGCTCCGGTTTAATCCCACAGTCCAAAGACATGCAGGTTAGGTGGATTGGCGATTCCAAATTGGCCCTAGTGTGGGTGTGTTTGTGTGTGTCCTGCGGTGGGTTGGCACCCTGCCCAGGATTGGTTCCCGCCTTATGCCCTGTGTTGGCTGGGATTGGCTCCAGCAGACCCCCGTGACCCTGTATTCGGATTCAGCGGGTTGGGAAATGGATGGATGGATGGATGGATTTTCAGAATGTCTGAATTCAGCACTCTGTAGGCTGATAATTTTCATTTCCTTCAAGCGATGTGGAATCCTTTCATCCATAACACATTACCCATATCAGTATTGATATCCAGCACGATTTTTTTCCCATTGAGATCTGCTGTTTTTTCAAAGTGTTCCTTTCATTTTTGAGCAGTTTATTAGCAACAGAAACTATCCCAACAATGTTATCACAAATTACAGTAAAATTATGAGTCTGTTGCGGTTCTGTGTTATTACTTCTTTCTAACCTGCTTGAGATAAAGAATAATCTTTCTGTAATCTGTCAAAGAGTAGCTATAATATTTCCAAATATTAAATATTGCCATCAAACTGCTAATTGTAGATCTTTTAAAAGATCAGTTTCTCTCTAGGAAACTGTAAAGAAAAAAACAATATTAGCCATTGTAGCAGTAGAGGCGTGTGTCCACCTCTTGAACCCTCAGGTACCACTCCAAACACGTACAAGTACAAGACTCTTTTATTTTCTTCTTATACAGTGCACAAAGCACCCTCCACTCCACACTACTCATATAACTATCAAAACACTAATCACAAACCAATCCTCCACTCCCAGACACTTCGCCACCCTACCTCCCAGTTCAGCTCAGTGTCTGGGCTTTCCCAGAGTCCTTTTATACACCCTGACCCGGAGGTATTCCTGCCCAATAGTCCACAGTTCCTTATTCCTTCCGAGTCAGGGTAAACAGTCCTTTTCTTCAACCTGGAAGTACGTCATCTCTTCTGTTCACGTGACCAGGACGTACTTCCAGGTTATAGGGCACATATGAGTCCACGGGCCTCCCGACAGTAACTCCCAGTGGTCCCCAAGGTATCCAGCAGGGCTGTGTATAAAAACTACATAGTGCATGAGGCCCTGCTGGAATTCGGGGCATGCACATGCTGTTGGGAGAGCTCCTCCTGGCGGCCTGAGGGTGAGGGCCGGAATATAAAGCCAGCAATCGATCACACCATATTATATAAATTTAGCTTTTCTTCTTCTTTTTTTGGCTGCTCCCGCTAGGGGTAGCCACAGCGGATCACCTTCTTCCATAATAAATGTAGCTTTTGCTTATTTTAAATTAGCATAACTTGTAAGATTTTGTAATCTGTACCAAAATAAATTGTTAAAGGAACAGAATTAAATTTGACTAGAAAAGTCACTTTCTGTGAGACTGTTTAATCCTGACACTGCAAAGTAATTGAGTCTTTTTTTTTTTTTTTACAATCATAAAAACTACGTTTTGAATTACCATTCAAACCAGCACTATCATGTAAAAGATAGCATTTGTTTCTTAATTCATTGAGACATTTGTACAATTTTGAAAACTAAAAAATTATCACTTTTGTCTGCTGTCTGACTTTAATACACACAAATTTTCATGTTTATATAGATAGTCTGACCATCGGGGATGCACAGCTCCCCAAACACCTGACACAAGAGACATAGGCACAAGTCCCAGCACAACACAGACTTTTTTTCTAAGGGGGAAACACTCTTCTCCCATTTCCCACCACCGATGCAGTACAGCACAGTCCCAAACGATATACACTTTGTCTTCTCTCTTTCTGTTCACCTCACTTCTGTCTCCACTCCTCCTCATGCAAACTTCATTCCCCTCCTCCCAGCTCAGGCTCCTCAAATGGAGTGAAGCGGCTCCTCTTACAGAGAACCCAGTCCAACAGAAGAGATCTCAGCCATTCCCCATGTGTCCCAGTAGGGTTGAGCTTCCATACTCCAAACCCGTGGCGCGTGACAAGACATGGGGACTGCCCTCTGTCATCCTGAGGATGCACGTCCTGGCCGGGTAAGAGCCCCAGCCTTCAATCACACTAGATAAAACTTTATTTAGTGACATGATTAAGAATTTTGAAATACATGCACCTATATTTCATGTGTTTCTAAGACAATCTTATTTTCAATATGTTCCTAAAGATATCTACAGGGGTTTGTTTCAGGGGTTTAAATCTCTGTCCTGCCAAATTTCTTTGATCAACTAATCATGGGAGTGAATAAAATGAGAATTTGCATATATATATATATGAATAAAATATGGGTGCATTCTCCTTTATAACATAGCAGTGCTTTCTATAATGACAAATATTTTAGAAGATTGGCCAGTGGTCCTACAGAGTTCCTGCTTTTACAACCAGAGCTGCTGCCTTTAACCATGTAATGGAATATGCAGGCTTACAGAAATGAATGGAAGATGCTCTTGTTTACCATTAAAGCCTACGCTTTCTACTGCTTGCTAATTTTAAATGTAACTAGAATGCATTAATATAAGATAGATAACATTGACATGGACTTATGGTTGTATTTTTTCATCTTTAAAAGCTACTTTTTTACTTTGGTTTTTAAAAAGATTTTGATAGCTTGTTATTTTTTTGTATTTTTCTTCTTTTTTTATCAGATCCCAGACATACTAAGAGTTGGAGCTGCAAGATATTTTGGACAGACTGTTCTTGGGGGTCCTTTTCATGTTATAATGTAAGATTTGCTCAACTTTTGGTTATAATAGTACATTTCTGGTAATCATTATTGTCAAGTACAGTATCTCATCTAAGGCAATAAATCTGTTTATCTAACATATCACATAATTATGATGCTCTAAGACAGGGGTGTCCTACTCTGGTCCTGGTGGGCCACAGTGGCTGCAGATTTTCATTCTAACCCTTTTCCTAATCAATAAGCAGTTTTCACTGCTAATGAACTCTTTTTCCATTCATTTTAATAGCCCTGTTTTTAAGACTAGAATTACCAAAGCCTACAAAAATACTCCCTTCGCACCTTTCCGTCAGCGTCTTTTGTGTTGTCAATCTATTGAACACACAGGTGGCCGGTTGCTGTTTGCTACAACACGCTTGACCTGGCGACGATGAACACACGTGTGCTGTGCAAGACATGCATGGGGTCCACTGAGAAAAGAAGAGTGTTCTTGGCTCACCTTGCAGAAGAACTTCGTCATCGCTTCTTACAAGACAAGGTGATGGAAAAAGAGGATGCAACATCGACAAGCTTCTGTTCCAAGACTGACGCTTCCCCCAGGAAAGCAAACTCCGCGTCAGGTGCTCCTTCAATGTAATAGGAACCACAGCATAGAAAGAAGTGTGTACATTGCAACAGGTACACATGTCGTAAATGTAGGAAGGACGGTCCTTGAGTGTGTGGGAACTGTTAACATTTGAATTTGATGATTGTATATAGTGTGGAACTGACCTCTCTGTACTATTCTTTCCTCTGCATGTCCTGGAGTACAAAAGAAACCCCAGCATGCACCAAAATGTGGAGATTGGGCAAGATCGGGGAGAAAAAAAAAAAAAAAACAAACGCGGTCACTGATTACAACTGCATGAAGGTATGCAAATAAATATGAATAATATGAATAATGTTGCATCAGTGCCACAGTGTTTTCCGAAATGTACTATACAGGTCATAAAATGAATTATTGAAAATATCATATATACCTATGTCTCTGTTTTTTTTTTTTGGTCAGTGCGGCTTTGAACATCAAGAACCATACTAATTCATTGTGAGCAGGAACACTCAATAAAACTGAATATAAAAATATTCAAGTGACAATGAGATGCCAAGAAGGCAGATTCACCAGCGTTTGTGTGCCAGCTCAAAACACCTTTCACATCCACAGTCAGATCTGGGGTTGGGGGGATTGAAGGGTTGTATTGTGATTGTGACTGAGAGAATAAAAGAGAAATAAAAATGCTAAGTTTTACAAGTACTATAAATTTACACTGGCTGTTACAGACACACATCAAATGCATATGGTGGTCCAGATCTAATTATGCAAATATTAGTTATTAGTTGTCATTAAAAGTTGCATAGTTAGATCTGGACCACCCTATATGTTTTTATTGTATAATGTTAACAATAAGAGCAGCTTACTATTCAAAACGATAAATTTGGGAGGCAGACGGAATCGAACCCGCAACCTGTTGATTACGGAAGCTGTTGTATTATACTTATACCTTTTGTGAAAGTGTTTATTTGATATTTGGACTTCAGGCTTCACACATTATACACTTCATGTCTACATTTTGTCATTTATTACATGAAAAACATTTGTTTTAGCGGCATTTACATACATCGTTATAGACATGGAACACACATGAAATGAATGTATTCCAAATGATGATATATTATTTACCCTCTACAACTCCAAACTCTTCATTCCAAGATAAACACTGAGCACTTAGAACCTTCTTTGTGAACTGAGCTGTGGCGGTGGGCAGGGGGATGGGATAGCAGGCTGCTTGCTTGCGCTGATCAACACATTTACAACACAAAAGACGCTGAGGGAGAGGTACGAAGGGATTTAAGGTGGGCAGGGATTATGAGTTTTTTCGTAGGCTTTGGTAATTCTAGTGTTATCAATTCAGTCCTCTGAATTGATTCGTTTCCTCATTAAATTGTGGCCAAACAGAAATGAGATGTGAAACGAGCCATCAGATGACCAGCTAAATTGGACGGTCAAACTCTAGCCAATTTCACTCCAACCAGTTTCTTAATGAGAAGCCAGTTCTTGCTGTTAATTAAAGCCATTATTAAATATCATGACTTGTTATTGCTCCCATTCTGCCACAGACTGTTGATTTTCTGTTTGTTCTAAGACCAACATGACCGAGACCTTAGGCTTTCTTTATTTTCAGGTTAGCTGGTCATGTGGCGGCTTGTTTTGCGTCTCATTGTTTGGCTGCTCATTAAGGAAAAATAAACAACTGAGGGGTCTGAGTCATGCCAATTAAGACTATGGCAAAATGAGTTATTCAGCAGCAAAAATGACTCACTAATTAAGAAGATTGTTAGAATGAAAACCTGCAGCCACTGTGGCACACCAGGACCGGAGTTGGACACCCCTGCTCTAAGATACTGAGTGATTGATTGTATCCTGTATATATAGAAAAATATCTATCAATCTATATCTAATATATACTGTAGATCTATTTATCTTATCTATCTATATCTAATATATTTTATGATAAACATTTTCTTTTTTCACAGTATCACCTATGCCTCTTTGGTACTTCTGTTGCTAATTCTTAGGCTAACCAGTTCAAATGGGGAAACAGAAGTTATGGCAATTGCACTGGTGTTGTGTTGGTGTAACATCTTGTACTTTGCTCGAGGATTTGAAATGTTGGGGCCATATGTTATAGTGATACAGAAGGTAAGAGAAAGCCTCCAAATAAATTTTACTTTATCTTTATACCTAAAATTTAATTTTGATTTTTTTTATTTTCACTATAATGCATGTCAGTAAGATATACAATATTACAGTATGTTCTATTTAAAAACAGGTCATTATACACATTTTATACTCCTCCAAGGAGAAAAGGATTAGTTTAATATTATCACTTGAACAGCTTAGTATACAAAATAATAGCAAGCTTGATTATCTGAAGACAACAAAAATAAATCCTGTCAGAATGTAAAGAACTTTCAAACTGTTTCTTGAAAGGTGAATTTAGTTTTTGTTTTTATTAATTTTAAGTAAACAACACTTCATTTTTTTTCTCCCAAGTTTTATTGCTCTTATAAATAATATTACAGTAAGTAGAATACAGGTAAGTCCAAATACAACCAGTACAACATTGCAAAAATGATTCTTGAATCAAAATTTCAATCAAAAATTAAATTCAAAGTCCACACTCAACGTCTCACTCCTACCCAAGTAATGACTGCTGAACATTGAACCAAATATAACAAAGTTCTTCTTTTATACTTAGCATTCAAAAAGGCTAAGCAGCGTAATACCATGTTTATTACAGAACAGAATTAATAACTATTACTAAATTGTTTTTTAAAAAGTGTTTGAAAATTCCTTGCAGAAATACGTTTGATATTTATTTTAGGTTTACCTGGTGAAACTCAAAAATGTGTTTAAAGGATTAATGAAGAAATTCACTCAAGTGGGGGAAAAAAAATCCTTCGGTGTTCCACATTTAAATTTTTCATTTTGAGTATGTGTGATGTACAATTTTAAGCTAAATTACAGCATACCTTGCACAGATTGAAGAAGGAATGCATTTTATGGATGACTTGAATTTTTTGAATATGAATTTCACCCTTATCTGAGATTTTTTTTAAATGTTTCAATTCCCATCATTGCTTAAGGCTATCATGATGTGAGAGTGATCAAAAAGTGATCTAATTTAAGATGACATGCAAGGTTGTTCACAGGAAACAAAACACTTTTATTCAAATGAATCTTGTAACCCAAGATATTTATAGATATTCTCAATAACATGTAGCAGATACTGTATATGTGAGAGACTTCCCTGTCCCCGAAGTTCTTCTCTTAAAACAGATGATTAGAGCTTGGATGGTACATAAAACTGGCAAGCAGAGGGTAGCCTTGTCTGGATCCATGTTTTAAAGTGAAAACTCTGAATTTATATTGTTTACATCAACTGAGGTATTTGGACTGAAGTGTAATATTTTGATCTATGCACATATATTGGGTCTTTTCTAGCATTTATAAACTAATTTGGCATTAACCACCTTGGTGTTTACCCCAAGCATGGCTCAAGTTCAGAATTATACTGTATGTAAATATGGTTATTATCAAGTCAGACTCAAGGTGATGTATAACGACATGCTTTACAGTGTTAAGCCTAAGCAATTCTCAAAACAGTGTTCTGCTGCCATTTAGAGGATGAAATAACGTCATGCTGCAAAAAAAAAAAAGAAAAAGAGCCTTCAACCAAAACACAATGGCATGAAAATAAGAAGCTGTAAAATCAGTTTTAGAACAAACTGAAACTGAACAATTAGTTGAATCAAGCAATAGTGAGGACAATGTGAATTGGTCATCGGATGTTGACACAGATAGTGAAAGTGATGCATATGGCACTGTACAATTGACTCACCATGAAATGCTTGGTGAATTCAGATGCCTGAAGATTCCTTGTTGTGCAAGTAGGTATAGGAAAGGCAAAATGATTGCAATCGAATAGAAAGGCAAGACAGATGTTAACCCCCTAAGCACTGTTGTTTATGTCAGGGGTGTGTTGATCATGCTAATTAGGCACAAGCAACAGAAAACTAAAAAAGTGTGCAAAGAAACATGCTTCTAGTGTCCCTATTATGACGTTGGGCTCTGTGCTAGTGACTGTCTCAAAACATTTCATATGAAAGAGGTGAACTAAATTTGTATCAATAAAGCAATAGATACTGGGCATAACTTTTATGGTGAAGTTTTGAAATTTACATCTTTTTCAGTGGGGTAAACCTAATGCTAAAGAGGTTACTGGGCCTTCAGCTGTCTAATAGTTGTATGAGCCTGTAGTATTCAACAGATTTTAATTTTCAGTAGCATAATTTTCATTAATGTAATACTTTACAATGAGTAAAGGGTAAAGGTGTAAAATGGTTCTCAACTCATTATTTCTCTGTGTTCTGTAATTCTAATTCAAACTGCATTGTTTATTTATTCAATAGTGTATCTTTCTTAATTGTCTAAAGATCTAGCATCTTAGAAGGCTTTACTCCATATTCATAATGAAAATGATGTGATTTTATTTTTAACTTGTAATTAATAGTCTTTTATTTTGTAAAGTTCAGTTGTGGGCAATCATGAATATTCATTATTGATTTTATAAGTTGCAGGTTAATTTTATTCTTGACTTTTTTTGGTTTTTGGAATGGTTTTAAGCATTGCCCTAAATTCTAGAGGTTGTGTTTTTTTGGAAATAATCTGTTTCAGCTAAAATATCCATTTATGTGTTTGATTCATTTACTAAAATCTGCATCCACTAATAACTATGAGATAAGTCACTGCTTTATGTTAAATATAGTAGTGCTTGATATTTCAAGATCAAGGGTAAGCAGAGCATGGCCAGAAAAATCAATGGCATTATAATTGTAAGCACTGACAGACGTTGATACATGATTATCTATGTAAACACATTAACTGTCAGACAAGTGGATGTCTCTTCACCAATATTAATTATCCTTTAAAAATGTAAAATTGCTGAGGCAATTCTGTATAATTTGGCTTGCAATTAAAGAGCAACAGTCTAAAGTGGAGTATAATAAATAGATGAAATCTCCTGCCTTTAAATTTCAAACTGCATATACAGAAAATTAAGAATAAAAAAAAAGACTTGTAAGTTCTTTACCTCCCAGTTACGTGCACATACAGTAGATTTGCCAAAAGGAAAGTAAGCTATGAAGTGTCTGGAAAATACTTATAAAGATGAATCTAAAAAGAAAATTATTCAGTTTGAGTAACTATCTTTTGCACCATACCAGTTTGGAGCTGTGTTACGAAAATTTATACACACCTACAAACATGCAGCCAACACTGTAAAATGTTTAGAGTATTATTGTGGATACTTCCTTTTACAACATCCTTTAGAATCGGACATTACTGAAGTGGCTACCACAGAGACTGGCTTTTTAATACTCATTATTTCTTAACTTTTAGTTTTATTGTCATAAATGGAATAAAATACTTGTGCAAGTCATTGTCAGTTTAGTCTGTTTAAATCATTAATATGTAAATGAATCTTCTGTAAGAACGATATATCTGACTTCTTTGAGCAAAGATGTATATACATACATTCACACTAATAAAATTTAAAACCAAGCATTTGTCCATTTTTTCCATTTTACTATTCAGTGTTTTAGTAAATCAAGCTGTTGGTCATGTTTCTGGTTGATTGAATTTCACTAGAGAAAACCCAATATTGTTTGTTTGCATTTCACTAAGTGAGTGAGAAAGAAGTTAAGATTGCGCTCCCTAAAAGAGGTTGAATATCCAACACTTCCAAGTCTCTGACATACAACACAGCAAACCTTGTCATTGATGTACAAAAACAAGACTTTTGTCTTCCCTCACTTAAAGTCCATTACCAATTAATTTGTTTCCTTGATATTTAATTATATGTCCTTTATGCTACCCCATGTATGAAATTTTGTTTACTTACACCAACGGTGCCTCTCTGGCTAAAGGATCTGGCTGGCAACTCAAAGGTTGCCAGTTCAGCTCCTGACAGTGACTGAAGGAATGCTACTCCATTGGGCCCTTGAGCAAGGCCCTTAAACTGCAATTGCTCCAGGGGTGCTGTACAAATAACTAACCCTGCACTCTGACCCCAAAACTCTCCATGTGTCTCTGGAGAGTATGTTGGGGTATGTGAAAAATGACTAATTCTTAATACAAGAAATTGTATATGGTGAATAAAGGATTATCACTTATGATGAAATTCACAAGGGTGGTGGTGTCAGCAGACTTCACTATTCTTAGATATTCTGTATGTGAAATACAGCTGTTTACTTGCAGTGAAAAAAGGAGTTGTAATGAAATACAAACCTCTTTGGCACCCATACTCATGGTTTACCAAATTTGTCCTTCGGCTTCACCACCTACTTTTCGTCAAAAGAAAGTCCAGTAACTCAAGAACTGGTTGTTACTCATGTTTATTAGTTTGTAAAAAAGCACGAGAGAGGTAATTATGATAAACACAGTGCTATGCTTTATAAAGAGGATGTTGACATAAATGCTTGTTAATTCTGACATTAAAGAATTGTGAAGTCCCAGAAACGCTTCATCCTTCACCAATCTTTTTTACCTTGAAGGCAAAATAGCACTGATCCAAGTACATGCTAGAGTAGTTTAGATAGATAGATAGATAGATAGATAGATAGATAGATAGATAGATAGATAGATAGATAGATAGATAGATAGATAGATAGATAGATAGATAGATAGATAGATAGATAGATAGATAGATAGATAGATAGATACTTTATTAATCCCAATGGGAAATTCACATTCTCCAGCAGCAGCATACTGATACAATAAATAATATTAAATTAAAGAATGATAATAATGCTGGTGAAAAACAGACAATAACTATGTATAATGTTAAATGTTAACATTTAACCCCCACCCCCACGCATCCCTCCCCCCCCCCGGATGGAATTAAAGAGTCGCATTGTTTAGGGGGAGGAAGGATCTCCTCAATCTGTCAGTGGAGCAGGACAGTGACAGCAGTTTAACAGCTCTGCAAACTTTTTAAGCATGACCAATGTCGAGGTGACAGGTCATTGAGGCAGCACATAGTGAAAGTCTTTAAGAGAGGTATTTATGTTCATGTTATTAAAGTGGTTTGAATCTTTTGACCTGCTTTAATTGAGAACTAACTAGCATACGTCTTAACTGTCTTTATGGTATTGAAGCAGGTATAGATTCTTTACTACTGTTTACTGCAGAGAAACCACTATACATCAATCTTCTGGTTGATGAAGGATAACTGAAGGCTTACACCTGGTTAAGTCTGTTCAGACAGCAATGTGTTTCACTTTATGGTCAATAACTGACTGGAGGTCTTTCCACACATCTGTGCTTAATAAGATTTTAAAAATATTTTGGCATCTGATCACCATCATAGGTGGTCAAAATAACTCCCCTCCATCTTTTAGCATAAATGAATGAATAGCTGTTTGTTTAGCTTATAGCAACAAGAAGCCAAACGGTTGAGCTACCACTTTTGTTTCTAAAGATCTTGGCCACATTTTAGTGAAACATCACAGAGCAATCAGACAATTTTATCTGTAGCGAGATTAGGGAGCAGGTCGAGGAGACCCTAGAGAGGTGGAGATATGCTCTAGAAATCAGTAGACCACAAAAGGGATGCCCTAATGAATGGTGACTTGCCGTGTGGAACACGGGTGACATAGGATTATTTTCATGGGTATTTTTAAGGTTTTCTTTTGGCTAGTGTTGGTCACCATCGGGTTCTTGTCTATCAAACTTTGCTATCTCCTTCCTACATGAAAAACTAAGATTACATTTGTTTTCTCGTACACCTCTGCAAAGTAATGGGGTAAGTAAAATATAAAAATTAATTTTTGGAGTGGATTTTATTTTTTAAGAAACAGATTTTAAACAAAAGATAGTTTAGTAGTGGTAAGCAAAGTATTAGTTATCTATCTTGTTTGTGTCAATGACTGAATCTTAGAGTAGGCACCTTTTGGTGTAGATGTGTAATAGATTAGTCCACACACACCTATTAAAAAAAGCAGAGAAAGCACTATGGACGGCACACTTCACACAATCCTGTTTGAACCTAATTTGCAAATATTAAGATGATTGCTAAAACATTTTTTGGAAATAAAATATGTTAATATTTTTTGGATTTGCATAGTATGCATTTATTCTTACATCTTTTTTTTCTCTTGTTAGATAATATTCAGTGACCTTCTTTGTTTTATTTGGCTTATGAGCTTTTCTCTGGTTGGCTTCAGCACAGGTGAGAAAACAACTGAACATTCAAACCTTACCTAAAATAAACTTTCTGTATGAGTATAGACTATCCAGTGTTTTTATAGTTATCTGAAGTATCCTTATCTTACATTAAGAGAAGTGTTATGTACACTTTCATTCCTGAGAATATGGCACAGTCCTCGCTCTCATTTTCAGTCTAAACATAATGTTTCTTTTTATAAAAGAAAGCACAATATGAGTGAGCACATGACTTGGTATTGCAAGGAGTATTACATAGTTCTTTTGTGATTATAATCCAGGTGTTCAAAAAAGTGGTATTGTTATTGTGTGTGTGTGTATGTATGTATGTATGTATGTAACATATCACAAAGCAGTCTAAACTACTCAACTACAGTTTTATTAAAAATATATTTCTAAAATTTTTATGAGGTAAGTTCATAATTTAGCTTACTTTATTTTTTTATTATTGCAGCTCTATGGATGCCTTACATGACACAAGACCCTAGTCAAGATCCACAGTTTGGTGATTTCCCAACTCTTTTCTTTGTGGAGTTTGAGTTATCTCTTGGGTTGCTGGACATACCAATGAATTACAGTGTTTGGACACCAAGTATTGTGAAGATTCTGCACGTAGCTTTAACTGTGTTTACCTTTCTGCTGATGATGAATCTGCTCATTGCCATGATGGCAGACACACAGTGGAGGGTTGCACAGGAAAGAGACGAGCTTTGGAGAGCCCAGGTAATTTAGAAAGTCCTTTTTTCAATCATGACTCAAAGATTTTTTTTTATTTATTTAAGTCGATGATTTACTCCTAGTACAGTAATATTCTTAATTGCTTATAACAATTTTGTTTTGATATTCCTTCTTGTTATACATTACACTTTTCACAAAAAAAATAATTTGGATTTACCTGTGATTTTTGTCTTCCTAAAAATATATTTACAATGAAGCCTTTCCTCCTTTTCCTCTTGCATGTGTCTTGGCTTTTTTCATCCTGATTGCCTACCTGTTTGTATAGGCTACATGCACTGGACATTGTTTTTTCTGCATTTATACAATCACCAGTAGCTTCTAACAGTTGTCAATTCTGTTTCATAAAAACTGTAACAAAACTTGCAATGAATGGACTTTCAACCAAATGGCAAATGCTGCAGGAAGACATGTTCATGTAGGGCACACAAGCATTGGATTAGGAAGAATTCTTGTGTTAATAAGTCAGTGTTAGTGATGAGGTGTGCCTTTCAACCACACTGCAGGTCTAAAGTAATAGTCTATTGGGAAGTTCTTATTGGAGTGGAAATTACACATCACCTCACATTTCAGTTACTCTCCAGGTAAAATCACCATATGTTGATTTTTTAAAATGTTTTTTTTTCCTCAACTAAGTAATTTTCTAATTAAATTACAGAACTGTATATAGTGCTTTTGGTTAACTGTGTTGTAATTAAACACTGGGGGGGGGGGGGGGGGGGGTTCAGTTAAATTGTTTACTGCCTGTAACATTGCATGTGCATAATTTTCCTGTTTTATAGGTGTATTTATGGAAGATATCTTCTACAAAAAGGGAAATGAAAATTAAAAATGTAAAATGATAATGCAATCTCTGTTTTTGCAATTTCATTTTCAAAATCTATGTGCAATAATGATGCAAAAATTACAAATAAATTTAAATAACTGCTTTTGAAATTTCATTTTCAGCTTGAACCGAAATAAAGCTGCAAAAATGAAAAGTAAAATGCAAATAAGCACTGGCACCACCTGTTGCTCATATTTTTTCATTTTCAACTTTCCATTTTTATCTTCCATTTTGCATTTTCATTTTCAAGTTCTCCACATACAAATAATGTGGATTAATGGATGGGGCTTTGCATCTTGATTTCCCAGAATTCTCTGTCCTTTGTAGATGTAGCCACTTCGATCGACAGAATACTTCTCACTTCGACTGTGTTTAATTCATGTGATTTTTATCTTTTCATCTCCGTATTGTGAGCTTCACTGCAAAAGTGTCTCACAAAATCTGAAGACCACTCATAATTGTTGTTCTGAAGTATTTAATGTGCTATTTAATTACAATATTTAACATGACAAAAATTAGCCTTTATTATGTCATAATTTACATTTATTTACACTGAAGTGCAAACATTAAAATTGAAATTGCAAATAGTGTTATTTCATTTTTTTTTTAATCTTTGTAGCATTCTTGCATGTAGACTTTGAAATTGCAAAAGAGACATTGCATTTTCATTTTATAATTTTAATTTAAATTTCCTTTTTTGCAGAAAATACCTCCCATAGTGTATTGACATGTACGTAGCATGTAATGCAGTGCCAAAACCAATTGTTACATTATAAATCTATTTTAATTTGTGTTATTTATTGCAGGTAGTATTTTAAACTGGGTGACATGGTGGCGCAGTAGATAGAATTACAGCCCCATGGCTCCATAAGTTCGTGTTAGATTCCTAGCTTTGCCACATTCTTTATATGGACACACTTTTCTTGTGTCTATGTGGATTAAGTAATATGAGTGAATGTGTGTAAGCAGGTCCTGTGTGAGTAGGGTAGGTTTCTGGCATTTTAGTCACATATGACTAACAAAGGTTTTAAGCCACCCTAATCCCACACAGTCCTTGGCACATTACAAAAACCTTGACTTGGGTGGAAAGGTGATTTGACGGAAATGAGATTGGCGACAGAGTGCAATCGAACCCACTATCTTAAAATGAAATTAAACCCTAACCACGGTGAAACCTTACATGTGTGAAGTACTGGAAATGTGAGTTTGTCTATTGGAGAATCAAACCTTCAATCTTTCTTAGAAAAGCATTTTTATCCATTGAGCCAATATCTCCAAATCACTGAAAAGAGTATTTCACCAAATTTGTATATAAATGAAGAAAAACCACAGCATAGAGAGAAGCGTGCGCATTGCAACAGGTACACATGTCGTAAATGTAGGAAGGACGGTTCTTGCGTGTGTGTAAACTGTTAACATTTGAATCTGATGATTGCATATAGCCTGAACTGACCTCTGTACTATTCTTTCCTCTGCATGTCCTGGAGTACAAAAGAAACATCACCATACAGCAACATGTGGGGACTGGCAAGATCGGGGGGAAAAAAAACACGCAAAACATGCGGTCAGTGATTACTACCGCAAGATGTTATGCGAATGAATATGAATAATATGAATAATGTTGCATCCGTGCCACGATGTTTTCCGAAATGTACTATACAGGTCATAAAATGAGTTATTCCAAATATCATATATACCTATGTCTTTTATCCATCCAGATCAGAGAATGTCTAGTTCCATTGCCTCAAAACACCACTCACATCTACAGTTATTCCCAGTTTCAGATAAAAAGTAATAGCATCAGATCCCTGAGGGGAGGGGGGGGATGGGGCGGTAGTATGCATCGTGGTCGTGACTGAGAGAGTAAAAGTGAAAAAAAATGGTGACTAAGTCCTATAAATGTACAGCGGCTGTTACAGACACAAACAAAATTTATGTGTGTACTGTATAATATTAACAATAAGAGCAGCTCACTACTGAAAATGTCAAATATAGGAGGCAATCGGGATCAAACCGGGGTCTCTTGATTACAAGTCAGCAAATCTTACCGCCATGCCTTCGGAAGCTGTTGTATCGTCCTTGAACCTTTTGTGAAAGTGTTTATTTGATCTTTGGACTTCAGGCTTCACACCTTATATAGTTTATGTCTACATTTTGTAACATTTATTACTAAAATATGAAAAAGTTTCTGTTTTAACAATGTGCTTACACAGAACACATGAAATGCATGTGTTCCAAATAATGATCTATTATTTCCACTCTAAAACTCCAGCACTTCACTCCCAGATAATCAATTAGGCATGAGCTGGGAGAACTTTGTGAATGTTCTGCAATGGTGGGAGGATGGAATAGCAGGCTGCTTGCTGCTTGTCTTAATCGGCACATTTAGAGGACAAAAGACGCTGAGGGAGAGGTGTGAACGGATTTAAGGTGTGCCGGATTTACAAGTTTTCTCGAAGTCTATGGTAATTCTAGTGTTTAAAAAAGCAGAACAAAAATTTCTCAAACTAAAAAAAAAACAAAACACACAAAAACAACCACCTCCTCCTACTTGCATTAAAGAGCAATGGGCAAATATGGCCCCATGTGATCCTTTGTATACTGTATATTATACTAAAAATATAAAAGATTAAGACCCAAGATGCTTTTTTAAAATATTAATTAATTAAATCCTGGAGAAAATCTTGAGCCATTTCTTGGAGATAGAATTTATTTTTTTAAGATAAAAAAAGACATTACTTTCCCACTAGTTATGACATCAGTTTTCCATGCAGTTATAAAATGTGTTTTAGGAATCTTCCAATAATGCAAAATCAGACTTTGTATGAAGAGCGAAGTATTGGATACCTGTGCTTTTTCATTTGCTATTACTCTAAATATTAATATTAAAGGATAGGTGATGATTTTAGACCCACAAACCATGCAAAAATTTTAGCTAAAATGGTCCAGGTGTGGAGTACTTCAAAAACATATGACTTAATAAGGCAGGCACATGTTGACAGTGTTCACCAATACAATCTGGGTCAATATACATTTTAGGAAAAATTAAATAACATGCATTGTCCCATGTACAATTTTTGTTGAATTGTAGTATGCTTTGCACAGAGAAAAGAAGAATGTATTTTTCTTAATAGCCAAGTTCCATTCTTTATCTGAAATTCTAATAGAAACCTAATTTTCCCATAGAGGTTATCTAGAGGTGAATATGTGGTGATTATATATGGATTCAGCTGACAAAGGTGTCCCAGCCTTATCATATGTTCCAGTATCACCAAGTCTGAAGTGACTGGTGGACCATGGAATCGCTGGTAGATTGATGGTAATTAGAATTAACTGGAGCACAGAACAAGGCATACTCAGAGAATTTTATTTTCATGGCTAGTTAAGCAGCTTTAGTTTCATGGGACTTCTGCCCTCTTTCAAAGTCTCAGTATACAGTACGTTCAATGGATTCAGATGATAATCTTATTCTTTCACTTTATTCATAGTTTATTTTGCAGCCTTGTTGCTATAATTGTTTAAATTCCTTTTTCCCCACTTCAAGTAACTCCAAAATGACAGAATGAAAACATGAGATCATAAAATTTTCCAAATTTATTAAAAATATAAAGTGAAATAACGACATTGACACAAGTATTTAGACCCTCTTGACAGTAATTCCAGCCTGGATTGCAAATTTTCTGCTATTCTTCCAGTTTGTACTTATTTATTTATTTGGGTGAAATGTCTAAGAAGATTTTTCCCCCTTAGAAACATCTCATGTGTCTTCCAAAGAGTTCCTACAGATATCCCTAGAGAAGTTTCTCTACGAATAAATAAACTTGAGAGGAAATAAATTGTTTAAATGCTTTTTTTTCTGCTACTTCTTCAAAGCTCAAGGCTATGCTAAAATATGAAACAAAAACAGAAAAGTCCTCTAATTTACAATAGCTAAATTTATTAAATAGTAAGATTCACCATCAATAGGTAGTACACTTTGCTTACATCTTCTACATATTAAGTACACAACAGCTTGTGTCAATGTATGGTACATCAGCTGGCTGGGTTGGAATAACACATTGAGTAAGTGAGCAATGATGCAGACATTTAAAGGCCCTGCATTTCTACTATCTGGCCATTTTGTGGATTTACTGCTAAAAGTTCAGGGTGACTACCTATTCATCATACACATTAATGTTAAATGGCTCTATGCAGTAATGTTTGTTTTATTTTTTAGAACTAGGGGGCTCCACCCCCTGCTTGCTTCGCTCGCCCACCCCCAGCTTTGGGTTAACCGGATATTTAATTTAAAGAGATTGTTATTTTCATGGGAATTGTTACATATGCATTATTTTCACTTTTACTTTAAAACTTTAGTAAAAACAATATTTGGAATTAACTTTTATTTAAGATCGCATTGAATTTTGATTCCATGTTTAGACTTACATTGTGACAACGCAATGTATAACTGCCCGTAAGTGAATATAATTTCTTTCTCTCTAATAAATTACCCGACTTTTTTGAATGTTTGTCCCTGCTCTTTCTTCTTCACTTAGTTGTTGACGTGTCTAGAACATATAAAATTATTGTCCTGATAAAATTTATAAGAGCTGAGAGCACAGAAAGTGTGTCAGACAAAAGCATTCACACAACTGAGAGGTTAGATGACCATGGTCTTGTTTGAAAATGGTTGTAAGTAGGGCGTGACTTGAAAGAATCTAATGGCAAAAATCACCGTCTCGCGGGACTTGCTTCCAAAGGTTGTAACGTGACTTGAAAGAATCTCATGTTAAAAGTCTCCATCTTGCAGGACTTCATTTCAAAAAGTCACATCTTGTCCCAAGATTTTTTTTATTATAATAGAGAGATATATAACAGAACGATGCTGCATGCTTGATCATTGAGAACATACCACTAATTACTGTCAGTTACTAATGCAGTGGAGTAAATTACATCCATCCATTTTTCACTCCACTTACCTAACACGTGTTAATCTCAGCAATATTAACGACAAGGTGGGAATCTACCCCTCGGTACCAGTCCACCACAGGGCACACTTACATATGGCCAGAATAGAGCCACCCACTGCATGACTTTCTAATGTGAAAGGAAAACCAGAATATCTAGTGAAAAACCCCACACATATAATATCATTTTTATTTATAAAAAAAAAAAAATGATTCATTCATAACCTGTAAAATTTCAGGTTTTTAAATTTGAATAAGCTTTAGTTGCTTTTGACTACCTATAGAATGAATATTTTGCCTTTCTCCATAATTTTATTTTATTCCTTCCAATAAATGCCAATTCTCTCTTTTCTCAATAGGTGGTTGCTACTACAGTCATGCTTGAGCGAAGGATACCTCGATGTATGTGGCCAAGACTAGGCATTTGGGGTGGGGATTATGGGCTAGATAAGAAATGGTACTTTAGGTAAGGCATAAATGGTTTTCATCACCATCCTCTTAGACATAATTTGTTCCCCTTTTTGGACTTGAATTGCACCAAGTTTTAAAATCTCTGTCAAAATATTCTAATTTTTTTGTTGTTCCAGGGTGGAAGACCGCAATGACAATGCAGCTCAGAAACTGAGACGCTATGCTGAGGCGTTCCAATATGGTATAAACAAAGAAAATTTGGACAAGAAAGTAGGCGATACAGGAGAATCACTGTTTAGATCACAGTTACCTACACCTTCAGTTTCGGATCAGTTTGACCCCAACAGAAAGTCCCTTTTGGGCTGGAAGATTATTCAAAGAAACACACTGGGCTCTGACTTTGGAGAACAAGTAGAGGATAGAGAGGAGGAGGTGTACCATGTCTAACTCAGCAGCAAACTTTGTTCCATTGTATTTGTTGTGAAAGTGTTTATCATGTGAAACAAATGAAACCCTGCCAAATGTCGGACTCTTTACCCAATTAAAAAGGAAAAAAAAACTTCTCATTGGGTGATTTATTGTTTTTTTAATTTGTGTAATGTGTTTAAGATGCATGAAAGTCAGAATTTTAATGAACATCAATGTTCAGTTTGCTCAACTAATTTTAACTACCTCATCAAATAGATATTGACATACAGTGCATCCGGAAAGTATTCACAGCGCATCACTTTTTTCACATTTTGTTATGTTACAGCCTTATTCCAAAATGGATTAAATTCATTTTTTTCGTCAGAATTCTACACACAACACCCCATAATGACAACGTGAAAAGTTTACTTGAGGTTTTTGCAAATTTATTAAAAATAAATAAACTGAGAAATCCCATGTACATAAGTATCCACAGCCTTTGCTCAATACTTTGTCGATGCACCTTTGGCAGCAGTTACAGTCTCAATTCTTTTTGAATATGATGCCACAAGCTTGGCACACCTCTCCTTGGCCAGTTTCGCCCATTCCTCTTTGCAGCACCTCTCAAGCTCCATCAGGTTGGATGGGAAGCGTCAGTGCACAGCCATTTTAAGATCTCTCCAGAGATGTTCAATCGGATTCAAGTCTGGGCTCTGGCTGGGCCACTCAAGGACATTCACAGAGTTGTCCTGAAGCCACTCCTTTGATATCTTGGCTGTGTGCTGAGGGTCGTTGTCCTGTTGAAAGATGAACCGTCGCCCCAGTCTGAGGTCAAGAGCGCTCTGGAGCAGGTTTTCATCCAGGATGTCTCTGTACATTGCTGCAGTCATCTTTCCCTTTATCCTGACTAGTCCCCCAGTCCCTGCCGCTGAAAAACCCCCCCACAGCATGATGCTGCCACCACCATGCTTCACTGTAGGGATGGTATTGGCCTGGTGATGAGCGGTGCCTGGTTTCCTCCAAACGTGACGCCTGGCATTCACACCAAAGAGTTCAATCTTTGTCTCATCAGACCAGAGAATTTTCTTTCTCATGGTCTGAGAGTCCTTCAGGTGCCTTTTGGCAAACTCCAGGCGGGCTGCCATGTGCCTTTTACTAAGGAGTGGCTTCCGTCTGGCCACTCTACCATATAGGCCTGATTGGTGGATTGCTGCAGAGATGGTTATCCTTCTGGAAGGTTCTCCTCTCTCCACAGATGACCTCTGGAGCTCTGACAGAGTGACCATCGGGTTCTTGGTCACCCTCCCTGACTAAGGCCCTTCTCCCCCGATCGCTCAGTTTAGATGGCTGGCCAGCTCTAGGAAGAGTCCTGGTGGTTTCGAACTTCTTCCACTTACGGATGATGGAAGCCACGGTGCTCATTGGGACCTTCAAAGCCGCAGAAATTTTTCTGTAACCTTCCCCAGTTCCTTGAGAAAATCCTGTCTCTGAGGTCTACAGACAATTCCTTTGACTTCATGCTTGGTTTGTGCTCTGACATGAACTGTCAACTGTGGAACCTTATATAGACAGGTGTGTGCCTTTCCAAATCATGTCCAATCAACTGAATTTACCACAGGTGGACTCCAATTAAGCTGCAGAAACATCTCAAGGATGATCAGGGGAAACAGGATACACCTGAGCTCAATTTTGAGCTTCATGGCAAAGGCTGTGAATACTTATGTACATGTGCTTTCTCAATTTTTTTATTTTTAATACATTTGCAAAAATCTCAAGTAAACTTTTTTCACGTTGTAATTATGGGGTGTTGTGTCTAGAATTCTGAGTAAAAAATGAATTTAATCCATTTTGGAATAAGGCTGTAACATAACAAAATGTGGAAAAAGTGATGCGCTGTGAATACTTTCCGGATGCACTGTATTCACAGTACTGTGAATATAACATTTTAGTAAGGGCAAAACATCTAAATATACAGTCCACACTTTAGGGTATGTTTTATAATCAAAACATAGTGTTATTTTCATTAAACTTTTTAAATATAAACTTTTATAAGATTTTCACTTTAATTTAGTCTTAATCTCTGAAGACAGCCATGCATTTATGCAAGGTTTCATGGAGTAGTTACAGAAAAAAGACCAATCAAATAGATGGTAAAACAAATCCATACCAAAACAAGATATTAACAAATGTTACAATGTATAATCTTTGTGCAGTGACCAGAGTAAAAGCCACAAAGACTGGGTTTTTCTAAAAAAAAAAAAAAAAAAAAAAAGGTTGTAGTTATAAGACTATGTTTTGTTTTAAACTTTTAAAATTCTTCAAGTCTAGCAATGTCCACTTTAAAAAATTCCAGGATAAAGTATTACTATGTCTGTTATTGCCTCTGCAACTATTGTCAGACAATTTTTCAACAGACTAGTCCTGTGCTGGGTAGTTTCTGAAATTTCAAAATGTTTTGTAGCAAGGAGGAGTACTGCTTAGTCTGCAAGATGTAATAGAAGCATTACATTTGCATTAGCTCTGTCTGCAATTAAGTGTTTTATTTTTTGATGAATAAAGTTCAGCTAATGTCTAATTATACTGGCCTCTGCAGTGTATACTTTAAGAGATTAGTTGTATGGTAGGGGTTAGCATGTGTGATGGTTTTAGCAAAATGACTCAAGGGCAGTAGACATTCCAGACTGCAGTTGTGCAAAGAGTGTGTACCACTCCTAACTTAGAAATATAAGCAAAGCTGAGGTTTAAAGGATAATTTCCTTTAATTTTAGGAAGCACTGTTTTGCTTTAAGCTATTCAACCCAGAAACTCCAAAATAAAGCTCTTCTTCCCTCTGGATCCTTATTCAGAATTACAAGTAAGTGTGACGTGATTGTCGTTTTAATCAAGTACTGCATGTTTAAGCTTTCCAAACAACATTTTAACCACTTACAGTTTCTAATACATTTAGCATTTACACTTGCACTTAACGTTTGAAAACCTCCTTCCCAATGCCTGCATAATGGAATAAAACAAACAGTAATACATATATACTGCAAATAAACAAATCACATTCTATAAACTGTAGAACTATGAACTAACTTTTACCCTGTTGGTATAATGTAAGACTTTTGATAAGGGGAAAAAGAAAGTAATTCAGAGACTGGAGTTTAGCCACAATTAAACAACAATCTCTAATCAGTCCTTCAAATGGATTTTCAATCCTGGGCAACACTTATGATTAAATCTACAACACAACAAAGTGTTTGATATCACACGTTTGAATATGGGGGACAATTTACAGGCTTAGATGATGACATGTTACCCCAGACCAACTAAGGGTGCTAAGCAATAACTATAGCTCTTCTTCTTTCCCCTCTGCAGAAAGAAAGATCGATGTGCCACCATCTATGATGTCACTTCCGGGGTCAGCCCATCTGTGTCTGCCTCTTCCTCCCAGAAACCACCATAAATGAAACATTGCCATTTTGGGGGTAGACTTGACCAACACAATGGGACCAGTTTCAATTTTGCATTAAGACGCGTTTCCTTTAGCGTCTTTTGCGCTCTTTATAATATACGGGGTTTGCCTTTGGGTGCCCCTGACACTTTATGAGCTTCTTTGTGTTTTATTACACTGAACACTTTCTGAATCCACTGTAGTTTATTCTTAAAGTATGTTAAGACTATTTTGTTTTATGAAGAACTAGAGCTCACCCTGACAGCATTAGATGCAAGACTAGAGTTAGTCCTAGTGCCAACTCATCACAAATGTCTCATAATTTATAATATAATGTATAACTTTAATAAATAATAAACATATACATTATCAACATATTTAAATTAGGGTTTATATTTTAATTTATTTCTATTTAAGCTGCAGCCTACCCTTTATGTTTATTTGAGTCCTGATTCTAAGGTTAGAATCATTCAGTAGAAAAAAGTTCAATATTAGAATTAAAAAAGGCTACTAATAAGAGACTGGCTAGACTAGACACTGTGATTATGAACTTTTATTGTTTCAATTGTGGGCAGTATGAGTGTTACAGTGCCCCAAAAGGAGCCAGACCAGAGGAGCATTGCCAACTATCTTACTGGGGGAACGACTGTTCCTGGCAGGCAGCTTCCCCTAGTCTATCTGCTACTCTGTCTCTGCAACTGGGGCAGGGAAGAGAAACCATCCAGGCTTGAATGTGCATCTATCTGCTTCTTCCTTCCATAATGGCCACCTGGCTAGTTAAAAGAACATTCTCCATCCTAGTCGGGATGCCATCCATCCACAATAACTGTTACACAATAAAAGCAACAGACAATTGAACATACAGTGCCAGTTCTTTGGAACAGCCTTACTTTTTTTCTGTAAACTGAAAGTTTGTAGCTCACTATTTTCCTGCCCCCTTTTTTGTGTTGTATAGGGGATAGTCTATGTCAGGCAGATGCTCTCTTCTGCTTTCCATAAAGCCACCTGAGCAAGTTCAGCAATAAGAGCTCCGCATTATTTTTTTTGGTTGCATTTATTGATGAAATGTTTTTTACATGTGGAATAGAAACAGGGCAGTGAGACCCAAACCCAGACACAAACACACAAATACAGTCACTGGTTCAAATAAAGGGTTGTTTATTATACAAAGATACCTCAAAGCACAGGTTTTCTCTCATTTCAATACATCTCCCTTCACCACTGCACTTCTCTAGTCAAGTGTTACCTTCCTTCCTCCCAGCTCTGACTCACCCAGACAAGGGAGTTCAGTCCCTTTTATTGAGGACCCAGGAGTACTTCCAATGCCAGAGCTATACATAATGGGGAGTACCTCTCCCTGCAATGCTCTCTTGCGGCACCCACGGACCCCAGCAGGACTGTGCTGCCAGACTACAACTCCCAGCATTCCCTGCTGGTTCCCAAGTGGGTGTCGAAATCAAGGACCGCAACCATCTATTGACTGGGGGGAATAAACACCCCCTAGAGACAATCCTTCCCTGTCCTCTTCTTCCAGCGAAAATGTTACACATTTGCATGGTTGGGATGCATGGATGCATGGTTGGGGCTTCCCATCTGGGTAAGGAATCATCCCCTCTTTTGACTGGGATGTCCATCCATCTACTTGGATGGGGTAAATTCCTTTCTTACTCTCGGTTGGGATGCCTCCTGTCCAGGTAAGAAACTTTCCCCTCTTCTGATAGGGATGCCTATCCATCTCATGTGGCACTCACACATGACTGACAGTTTTCTAGCCGTGTCTCCCTCCCACTATTTTATTACCTGTTATATTCATAACTGAACCTAAAATCATTTTGTACAGTCAATGTAATGGTGATCTAGGAGAATTCCATGGTTTTCTTACATAGTGACAACTGATGTTTGATCTTCAAACAACTTTTGGATAAATAATAAACACAAACTGCCTTGATTACATCAATATTGAGTGGGAAGCCATTGAGACAAGCTACAACAACTTTTGATAGCTAACATCCATGCTGCTTATTTACTTGCATGTGCACCACACTCCTTTTCTCCTCAGGGGTAGTGTGACAGTGTGTGATTTTAAATAAATATGGAACACCAGGCTTGGTTGTGTGAGTGCATTCAGCTGCAATGCTGGGCAGCCCCAGAGTCATCAACCAAAACACTTGCACCCACAGACTATTAAGAGGCTGAGTAGGGCAGACATGGACAAAAATGAATGGAGAGAAAACATTTGGAGTTGCCTCCACATGAGCGCTCTAAAGGTCCTGTAGTAGTGGCAAGACGAGGGAGTTGTACTTGGATGATCTCAGTGGGTTACCAACTGAGATGGCTGAGATGTGAGTCAAAAGATCGACTGCGTTTGCCTCACTCCTGCTGAATAGATCCTTGAGGGTGAGCAGGGGTGACAATAGAGTGGGACACTGGAGATATATGGAAGGTAAATTATCCTGTGTTTTTACTGCCAGTTTTTAACTATTTATTAAAGTTATTTTGTTTTTGTTTTTTATACTGCACTATGACACTGATTTTATGGATTATATATTAATGTATTTATTTTTTGCACTTTATTTATTGTTGGACACTGATTTTTGGAAATAAATAACATGAGCCATTTTTTACCGCACCTACTCCATCCCAGACATGATTATTGATGGATGGATTAAAGAAGTTTATGCCCTCTGTGGACAATCTGGTCATCACAGGTAGTCAGTTGCAACACAACAGAGAATTAAATCTAAGGTAAACCAAATATATTTTCACTATATAATCAAGTTGAAGATGATGGCAGTTAAAACATTCTGGAATATAGCCTATGTCATTTCTGTATTTCATGAAGGATTATTACAATATCTGTGAAGAACTCAATTTAAAAAGTTATCTAGCTGGCACAAAGAGATGGGACAAGGATTGTGCAAAAGCAAAGTATAAGGGAAGTAACATCGGAGACAACCACACAGAAACCTGTCCTTAAAGAGGAAGCATCTTAGGGGGTCCTTTATTAAAGATCAGAGAAAAGGTACTTCTGTTCAGTCTAGCACATATCTTAAATGTGCAATAGTTGCTTTGAATATATGAGAAATAAGTGCTCACTTCCAATTAGTTTACAGAATTTATAGATTTATTGGACAAGTGTGACTCTAATTACTGCCTTCACTAAAAATATTGCTTCAATTGTTCACTGCCGCTCCTGTTTTTGAATTTCCTTTCCCATTATCTCCCTTTATTATCAAAGTGGGTATCAATACCAACCAGCCATCCCTGTCCAAGTAAACGCAGAGCTATGCAGGTGGATGAGCCTATGGTGTCCTGGACTACCTCTCAGGCATTCTGAAGTTTGTGAGATTCAAGGACTGTGTCTCTGATACCGACATGAATACTGGAACACCATAAGGAACAGCCCTGTGTCATTTTCTCTTCACTCTCTACGCCTCTGACTACAAATATAACACAGTGCCACTTGCAGAAATTTTCTGATGATTCTTCACTTCTAGAGTGTTTTGATAAAGGGGATGAGACTGAGTACAGTATAGGAGTTGGGTGAAGAACTTTATTTCTTGGTGAAAGAGACTTGTCTGCATCTTAACATCAGTAATATCAAGTAACTGGTCATTGACGTACCAAAAAAGTCTTTATGTCTGGTCATTATTCAAGGAGTGGATGTAGAGCTGGTTCACTCCTAAAAGTACATGGGGGTCCACATTAATAACTGGTTGGACTCGTCTTGGAACACAGAGGAACTATATAAGAAAGGGCAGAGCAGGCTCTTTTTCCTTAAGAGATTGTATTTCTTTAATGTGGGAAGTGACATTCTTCACACTTTCTATAACTCTGTGGTGGCTAATGCAATTTTATATGCTATGGTGTGCTGGTCTGGTAACATCACTTCAAGAGAGTCCCAGGAATCAACAAGCTATTTAAAAACTCAGTTACAGGATCCACTTTGGACCCCTTGGAGGCAGAAAGGAGAAAATTAAAACAAACTGACTGCCCTTCTGAACAATGCTGCACATCCTCTCTCTGACAGAATAACACTGAGAACTTTCAGCCAATTAATTATTTAACAGAAGTGTGTCAAGAAACGTTACAGGGTCTCCTTCATACCAACAGCAATACGCCTGCATAATGCCTTATTGCGACTGTGAAAGCCAAGTCAGAACTTTTTCTTTCTTTTTAATTTTCCTGCTTTATAGTAATTTTGGTGTGTTATCTATCTATCTATCTATCTATCTATCTATCTATCTATCTATCTATCTATCTATCTATCTATCTATCTATCTATCTATCTATCTATCTATCTATCTATCTATCTATCTATCTATCTATCTAAGGTGGATGGGTATGAAATTGCTGTAGATGCAGTATTATTTAAAGAGTTTTCATCTATGTACATAATGTTCTAAGGAGACACCACCTGTGAAAAACAGTTATGATGTTGATAAGTAGGAGTTGTTTGTGACTAAGCTGTCAGCATTCTGATATTTATTATCCTTAAAAAGTGTATTTGTTATAATCTAAATACATAATCATGTATTGTATTTTATAAACATTATTTTTAGTATTTTGCCACTACTTCATATTATGACTAGCTACCATAACACAATGATCCATACTTACTGTAAGGGTGAAACTTTCAGAAGTATAAGGATTATAACATTACCTAAACAACAGTTTAAAAGTAGGAGCCACATGCTATGTGGCATCTGGTATTGTTAATATTTCCAAATAAACCCAAAAAACTCCATTCAACTCATTTCCTAGCAGTATTAAACATTAGCTTGTAATTTTCATTATGCTCCTGTTTTGTAATTAGGGTTAACACATTTTCGTCTGCTGGCTTCTCGGTTATGAATATACATTTTGTTTTTGGCTAGCATTTGTATCCTGATCACATAACCCTATATGTTGTCTTTTGGCATGTCAGTTCCATGTGGCAGAATAGTATCCACAATATGCCCAAATGGCTAAATCTCAGGTCAACTTGGTCACAGTTTTTCAGCCAATTTAATTTTGTAATTGTTTATTACTCTGAGGGGAGAAACATTAAAGCCAACACTGTTTTGCATCAGTTTGGTATATCAGATATTAAGTATCACCCCAAGCCCACTTTATCAGTTTGGTTAGTACAGTAAATTTGAACTGTACAGTCACTACAGAATGCTCAGAATAATTAAACACATCTTTGGTAACTGTTGTGAAGTGAGATTTTACATATAACTTGATGAATATTTTGTATGCCTTTATTTGATTTTTAGGCAAAGCAATGTAATTTAGTGTTACTTTGGGTAGAGGCATTCATGTTTGAGCCCCCCAACTAACCCCCCCCCCCCTTCCCTTTAACGACTGAGCCTCTTTGAATTGCATGACAATATTTGGGGGAAGATGTGCCTTAAACCGGTTTGGTTAGTGTTTCTTTGCTTAATTCATTTCTACCCCCGCAAGAAAGACTTAAAGGCATATGGTCTTGGGGGTGGCAGGTATTAAGATGTTCTATTCCCCCATTGGTCTGAGGTATGGCTGTTTGGAATTGGCTTGTCTCAGAGGCCTTTAAGTACCATGATGTCCTATTGGCTCTCGGGGTTGGACAGAACATCTATAAATGTATGTGTTTAACCTCACAATCTCTCTCTTGCTAACCTGTGATGATGCAGAAGTATTTCTCTCTTACTAACCAACATCTGAAAGAAGCATCTCGCTTGCTAACCTGTGATGAAGACAACACAATGAAGAGTACAGCTCAGCAGCCATTTTGAACAGACATGTGGCTGAAAGCTGAGCACCAATGATGCCTTAACTAGAGACATTTAAGTAACTACAAGTCTGTATGCCACCTGAACTACATAGTTTCAACAGGTCAGGGGACGCTGGCGCACTGATGTTGTTGCCGCTCCTCCCTGTTAACAACACTTCTCACAAAATTCACCTTAATTCTACACTTTCTTACGCTTGTTTTATTTCTTTTATTGTATGTATAGTTCGTGGATACAGCTGACACGAATTGCATGGATCTGGCTTAATATTTACAGATTTTATGGACTCTACTTTGACTGGGAACAGCTGAGTCTGTTGATCACAGGACGAGAACCTACGGACATTTCTTTGTACCTGGCAATCTAGGACCTCGGGATGATCCGTCTCCGTGATTATATTAAATTTGCTATGCTGATCTGCTCCTGTTTCATCTTACAGTATTCTACGACTGGAAACTGATCTGATTTTCATACTAACCTGGCTTTTGGCTCCGGGGCGATCACGCCTGAAATTACCAAGCGTTACTCCTTGTGGCTGTGTATTGGAACCTCCAAATCCTGCTACCTCCTCCTGCTATGCTTTCTGCTGCTTTGCTATCGCCGCTCACCTACGCTATCACACCCGCCTGATCTACCGGTTCCGCTGTGCTGTGCTGCTTCTCCAGTGCTATTCAGATAAGTATTGCCCAGTATCATGCTAAAATACTCTCATGACAACATCACGGGTCAGGTCGCCGCCACCGCCGGGCTGTGAAAGAAAAGACCACCGGCAGCATTTGCTCCGGAATACGCCGTCATTCTCATGACCCTGGAAATAGAAGTGTCAGTGTGCCAAATTTACATTATGTGGAATTAAACCCTGATCGCAGCTCTGTGCAAAAAGAAGCCTCATTAACTAACATTGCACTATTTAACTCAAGGTCTCTTAATGGCAAAGCGTTGGTGCTGTCAGAACTCATCACTGACACCAAACTTGGCAAAAACCAAACGAATTTGCGTCTCTCACAGAGGCGACTCCAATTGGTTTCACTTTCCACACAGAGCCTCGCAGCTCAAGACAAGGCGGCGGGCTTGCAGTAATTGTCAGAGATGACTTAAACATTAAACGAATCCCGATTGACTGTCCATTGTCTTTTGAGTGCCTGGCTCTTAAACTAATAACGAAATCAGGTCCTGTCTCACTTATTGTTGTTTATCGTCCCCCAAAATACAATGCATCCTTCTTATCTGATCTGATTGAATTTTTGACCCACCTAAGCTCTTACTCTCAGAGAATTATCCTTCTTGGTGATTTCAACATCCATATTGACATCCCCACATCTAAACTGAGGAATGAATTCCTATCCTTACTGGACTGCTTTGACTTGACACAACATGTTGATTTTCCAACCCACTCTGGCGGTCATATATTGGATCTGATCTGCACTTCTGGACTATCTGTTGCCAACATTTACAGCATTGATTTGGGACTCTCTGACCATAAAGCAGTATTTTTCACTGTTTCACTGCCTTTCCCTCCTCTTACCTGTAAACGACAAATTTCTTACAGAAACCTTAAAAATATCTGTCCCTCTATCCTTTCTGGATCCATTTCTGATCTTTTACTGTCTTCACCTATTCCACCAACACTGTCTTGTCTTGTTGACAACTATAACTCAGCCCTTCATTCAGCATTAGATAAAACAGCTCCTTTTAAACATAAGGAGGTTTCCTTTAAACGTTCAGCTCCTTGGTATAACTCAGAATTGCGATCTATGAAAGCAGCTGGCCGATGCCTTGAGAGAATGTCACGTAAGACTGGCCTCACCGTGCGCATCCAGGCTTTCTCTGACCACCAAAGAGCTTACAGAGAAGCACTAACTTCTGCCAAGAACACCCATTACGGCAGAATAATAGAAAGTGGCCACGATAACCCAAAGGTTTGTTCTCTGTAGTTAATAAACTACTCCAACCCGCATCTGGCCCAACTACCTCTTCTTCTAAAGTCTGTGAGAAATTCCTCCACTTTTTCCGTAACAAAATTAAAGATCTCAATAATTCAACTAACATCAATACATCATCTGTTTATATCTCTCCCTGTTTTCCCACTCCATCCAGCTCCTTCTCTAAGTTCTCACCAGTCACATCTGCGTCTGTTAATAACCTGCTTTGTAAGATGAAGCCGACTACTTGTGTACTGGACCCCATCCCCACCACATTACTTAAATCCTGCCTTCATGCCATAATCCCAACTGTTACAACAATAATAAACTCATCCCTTGACACTCACTTTTAAAATTGCTTCTGTAACCCCAATGTTAAAAAAGTCTGGTCTTGATGCTAACAATCTTAACAATTTCCGGCCTATTTCCCACTTACCTTTCCTGTCAAAAGTTCTTGAGCGTGTTGTAGCTTCCCAACTCACCAATTACCTAACCTCTAATAATTTGATGGAACCCTTTCAGTCTGGTTTCAGGGCGCGGCACAGCTATGAAACTGTTCTGCTACGGGTAACCAATGATTTGCTTATGGCAGCAGACTCTGGACAAACCAGCATATTAATTCTGTTAGACCTCAGTGCAGCATTTGACACTGTCAGACATGACATCCTACTGTCCAGAATGGAGAACATGCTGGGTATCTCTGGCACTGCCCTCCAGTGGTTCAAGTCCTATCTGACTGATAGGCAAGAGTTTGTTAGTCTTGGCAAGAGCAGATCCAGCTCAGCGCCAGTCACACAAGGAGTCCCTCAAGGCTCTGTCCTCGGTCCTCTGCTTTTCTGTATTTACATGCTTCCCCTTGGCCATATTATCCATAGCTATGGACTGGGTTATCATTTTTATGCAGATGATACTCAACTCTATTTCAATGTTAAAAGTGGAACTTCATCAGAGCTTTCTCAGCTCACAACATGCCTTAGTGAAATTAAAACCTGGATGGAGCAGAACTCTTTAAAATTAAATTGCAATAAAACTGAACTCCGCAAATTGGGACTAAAATGCAACTTAATAAAATGAGCTCCTTCCCAGTCTATCTTGGCAGTGATCTCATCAGGCCTGCCTCTACTGTAAAAAATCTTGGTGTCATTTTTGATTCCTCCCTCTCTTATTCCGCCCATATAAATCACATTAAGAAACTTTCTTACTTTCACCTCTGTAACATATCCCGTGTTCGCTCTTTCCTCTCCTTTTCTAACGCTGAGAAACTTGTCCATGCTTTTATCACATCCCGCATCGTTTATTGTAATTCCCTACTGGCAGGTGCCCCTTGTAATCTTATATCACATCTCCAGCTTATTCAAAACTCAGCTGCAAGAGTCCTTACTCGAACCAGCAGCAGCAAGCACATCACACCCATCCTGCTCCATCTCCACTGGCTCCCTGTGTCTTACAGAATCGAATATAAAATCCTACTAATAACCTACAAAGCCTTAAATAACCTCGCGCCAAACTACATCACTGACCTTCTCCATCACTATGTGCCTGCCCGCCCATTAAGGTCCTCTGATTCTGGCAATCTTGTTGTGCCCCTCACTAATCTACACTCCATGGGTGACAGGGCCTTCAGCTGTATAGCGCCCAGACTCTGGAATGACCTACCGAAATTAATCAGGTCAGCTGACTCCATTAATTCTTTTAAAAAACAACTCAAAACTCATCTGTTCAGAAGGCTTTTAGCTCTATTTGACTTTATTACCCTTCTCTCAGTTTACTTCTCTGTCAAGATGCTAATGTAACCTGTGTGTGTGTGCTAGACCATCAGTTATGTTGTCTGTTTCTTTTTTTCAGAATTCACTCTCTTAATCTTCTTTATTTATTTATCTGGTTTGTACAATGCTATATACTGTATACGCTGCCGTTCTTTATTATATTCTGTAAGTGCCTTGAGCACGGGAAAGGCGCTATATAAATAAAATGTATTATTATTATTATCATCATTTAATCAGGTTGTATGGTTGCCAATATTCAAATATACTTTGCATTTTGTTATTATTTCTGAATATTATCAATAATACATTATTTTATGTGTAACTTAACTTCTGCTTGTCTTTTTACTACATCTAATTGCCTGAGGTTATAGATATAGAAGGGAAGGTGGGGATAAGTTATATACAATAGTACCTTATAAACAGCGGTAAGTGTGTGAGATTAGGCATTCTAAGGCTACATATTAATAATACAATAGGGGAAAGTAGAGCAATTTATATTACTCTACCAAGACAAAACAGTAACATTTATAGTAGTTTGCTTTATGTAGTGGCTTCTCCATGTGCCAATTTACAGTAAGTATTTGTGGTTATTATTCATAAACCATAGGCCACCTAGTGGTTGCTTGCACTAAATATCTAAACACTCAACAGTTTTGGTTAACGATTGGCATACAGGTTTAATTGAACAGCTTAGCAGCATGTTATATAGGCCCTTGTAAGATGCTTGAATGTGTGGATTCCACTACCTTCACCTTAGCTTTACTCACAGGACTGAGAATTCACCACTCAGTCATAACTCTCCGGACTCATGTTATGACAAATGGTCAATCAAAAATGGTCCTTAATTCATAAAGATTCATTGGTCAGGTCAAACCCATCTTTCCAAATCAAACCTTAAGGCGGATCATGCATTTCTTTTGGCAGGCACTACTCAATATAAATTTCTAATTTAAAGTAAAATTAATCTTATTAAAATATTTCAACTAAGCATTGACCTTAAAATAAATGAACAACAAAAATGCTGAGAAGATAATCAATCAAGCACTAATATGAAGAGATTATTTGTAACAAGAGGCCAGAGGCACTCTGAGCAGCAGATGAACTCGCATCAATAGAGTATACCTCTCACTCAGTCATCAACCTATGGGGTTAACCAAAGAATATCATTAAGCTGAGGTCACCAAAGCAAGAATGCAACCAGGCAATAAATGCATTGCAGGTTTTGAACACCATTATGAGTGGTGCAGGTTTAATACAAGACTATATCAATCATATATCATGTTAATCAAATGCTAGAGAGTATGTTAATGACATGAAACACAAGAACAACAAAACATCATACACACACATATGTGTGGGACACCCGGAAGGACTGGAAGAAGGACTACGCCTCCTCCGGACCAATAAGAGGGCAGCCGCCCTGGAAGGTATGGGGACCACGGGAACAGAGCTTGGAAGCTCAACCCTGTAGGGGCCCGTGGTCACCGCCAGGGGGCGCCTGGATGCCTGAAGAGCCCTGGCCCACAGCACTTCCGCCACACCCGGGAAGTGCTGGGGGGAAGAAGACCAGCGACACCTGCAGTGCTTCCGAATGCACTTTCGCCACACCCAGGAGTGCCGGCAGTCACTCATTGGGAGGCAACCTGGAACACATTCGGATGGATATAAAAGGGGCAGCCTCCCTCCATTTGATGGCTGGAGTTGGGAGCGGAGAAAGATGAAGTCATGGAGGAGAGGAGAGGAGTGGAGGCGGACCTGTGCAAGGCAGAGTGAAGGAAGGCCTGGACTTTGGGGAAGTACTGGGGTTGTGTGTGTTCACTTTATTGTAAATTATGTATAATAAACGTGTGTTGGGTGAACTATCGGTGTCCGCCTGTCTGTGTCCGGGCCGTGCGCCATAATATATACATATATATATATATCTTTCCTCCAGGCGCTCCGGTTTCCTCCCACAGTCCAAAGACATGCAGGTTAGGTGGATTGGCAATTCTAAATTGGCCCTAGTGTGTGCTTGGTGTGTGGGTGTGTTTGTGTGTGTTCTGCGGTGGGTTGGCACCCTGCCCGGGATTGGTTCCTGCCTTGTGCCCTGTGTTGGCTGGGATTGGCTCCAGCAGACCCCTGTGACCCTGTGTTCGGATTCAGCGGGTTGGAAACTGGATGGATGGGTGGATATATATATATATATATATTTTTACCACTAGGAGGCATTGCAATACCCCAAACTCCAGACACAACCTCACAGACACAAGTATTGGGTGCAAATAGAAGGATATTACTAATAACTACCTTTACAACGGCTTCTTAATAAACACAGTCACAATTCCCTCTTCTTTTCCTCAACTCCTCCCAGGCAAGTTTTGTCCTCTTCAACCCGACTTCAGCTCTGCTGCATGAGGTTGAGTGGTTTCTGTAATCTGATGCTATGGCATAGCCTGTAGGGTGAACTTCTGGATCAAATGGAATATAAGGCAGGGATCACGTATCCCTGTTGCACCCCCTAATGGCACCCATGGATCCCAAGAAGACTGCCCTATTGGACTACAGCTCCAAGCATACCTACCAATTTAATACCATAGTATTAAATTGCCCCATTTGGAAATCCATGGTGTTTCATTACAACTAAGTTAGGATTGTCTGCACCCAAGTCATCCAAAATAATCAGACTTGGCACATATGATTCAGTTGGACTATGCTCCGTGCTTCTTTTGCAGCTAATACCAGTAATAGCCTTGCGCCTACTGCTTAGTACCAGAATTCTGTCATGAATGTAGGGATTTTCTGGTGTAATGTCAGATAGAGAGTCATGCAATTAACGAGTGAGATAAATTTTATACATTTTCCAATATTTATAATGTGACTTTTCAAACTTGATGAACTCTGCTTTCTAGTTATCAACAGTCAACACTGGAAATTTTTTATGTATGCACCAGCTCCTGCTCAAGGAAGTATTGCATTACCATCTGTGCCATATAACCAGTTTGGGTATGAAATTAATTTGTGTTCACCATAAGGGCATCTATCAATCACAAAAATCACCTACTCTGTTATTTATATAATTAATACGAAAAAAAAATATTAAAAAAATGATTAATGCATGGCAGGCTCATTGGATGGGCATGGCCCCTAGATGATTGTCTATTGTGCAATGAAAAATGTTGTGGTTTGGAGGGGTTTCATGTCCCTGCTAGTGAATTGTACTCTCCTTCCTTAACAGAAAGTGTCTGGAAAGACCAGATGGACATGCACATACCTTGGAGGAGGTTCTGTTAAGATCTGTGTATTTTTTTTTTTATTATTTTTTTTTTTTAGAGGGGGACATTTTAAATGAATTGCACAGGCTGTCCTATTTATCCTTTCTGCTAAACTTTTCAATTTGTAATTGGGGGGTTATGAGGAGCCTGGAACTATTAACTTTATCTGTGACAGCAATCAAAGTGCCGGTAGTGTAATATCGGTTGACTTTTACACATGACTTTAAGGATCTTAGACTGAGTAAAGGTGAAATGTGAGCTATGAAAGGCATGTTAGGCATTTACCTTAAAGAAGGAATAGTTTTTGCATTTCTGTCTATTTTATTTTGACAATGCAGGCATGCAATTTAGATGTGTGATTTATTACCATGTAATGTTTTAAAAGATGTTCACAAAAAATGCAAAGGCTGAGAAAAATGTCACACCTTATACTCTGTGCTTTGGTGTTAATGTATAGTTTGTACAGATTTCAGTATTTTATTGTGGTTTAAAACTTTTAACCTTTGCAAAAAACAGAAAAAAAAAAACCCACCAGTATCTATTGTTTGCCTTTCCAAATTCCTAATGTTCTGTTTCCTTGTCACTCTTCTGTGAAACCATCAGCAGCACATTGTGTGTTGTCAGCAAATATATATATATATATATCAAATGTGTTTTCCCTTTCATGAGCCCTGACACTTACATATTGCATGACAGGTTATTTATAAAGCACTTAAACTTAAAACAAACTAAAGAGAAGAAAAATGCATTACATTTTAAAAAACTGGAGAAACATGTAAAAACACATCCACAAGCCTCAAAATCCTAATAAAACATAGAGAGGTGTTCCCTGGATGACCTAAGTATTAGAGTGAAATAAAACATGTACTCTTAAGTAGTTTTTTAAAATTCTTTTTTCTTTCTTTTTGTTTTTCTTTTACAGAGAATGTAGTTATTCAAATATTCAGTTACCCAAATACATTGAGTTTGGGGGCAAAGAGAAGGATAATTGTCAATGTTGAAAAAGACACAGGCACTAACAAAATATCTGGTTCATCGCACTTAAACCAATAATCCACCATTATTTCAGTATTTCACCATTATTTCCTCATTTCAGTCTGACAGTGGTGATTCTGTGTTAGTCTTTGTGGAATCCCAGTTTCAATATACATTGTTCTAATCTACTGCTGATAAACTGCACAAAGTACTATACAAATAGCAATAGCCTTATTACCACTGCTTGAAATGTTCTGGTACTCCCTGGTACTCTGTATTGGCACTTCCACATTTTGCATTTTGGAGATTTTGGAAATACTTCTATGCTTACAAGTTATTTTCAAGAGGAAGACTTGTTTTCCACTTTGGTTTTCAAGGTTTATCTATTTGTACTAAAGGGCATCCCCCCACCCCTCATTTTTTGGAGTACCGCCACTTCCATTCCACTCAAAGCACTGTTGGTTGCCTATTTTTCATTTCTTTGTCTGTGTTTCTATCTTGGTTTTTTAGAGGTAGTTTTTGTCCTTAACAAGTTGGCAGAGAGCAAGTTCTGTTGGGTGGAGTCAAATAAACAGAAATATATTTTAAACTGCTTATTTCCTTTTACTTAGTCATTCATTATTCTGCTGAGGTAGCCAAAGTGTTTGCACAGAAAATGGCAGCTAAACAGGATGTCACTTTGAAAAGTCAGCAGATAAAGGAAATCCCAGAATAAGCTACTATGTCACTTTGCATCTCATTGATTGTTTCATCATTCACTGTCAAAATAAAGCAAGGAAAGGTGTTTTGTTCTTTTATCCTTGGTAAATGTAAGAAAAAAGAACACAGCAATGAATAAAGAATTTTACTAAAACATCCTCTGAGAGCAACTTCTCCCAACCATCCACGAACAGTTTGGTGACGAACAAAGCCTTTTCCAGCATGATGCAGCACTGTGCTATAAGGCAAAAGTGATAACTAAAATACATAAGTAACTCAGGGGACAAAACATCAAAATTTTGGGTCTATGGTGAGGAAACTCCCCAGACCTTAATCCCATTTAGAACTTGTGATCAGTCCTCAAGAGGGGGGTAGACAAACAAAAACCCACACATTCTGACAAACTCCAAGCATTGATAAAGCAACACTGGAAAAGTAGCTTCTACATTAATATCTTGGTAAGGAATGGAATTTACATAATTAGAATATACACGTCATCATTCTGTGCTGTAATTTATCTTGTTATGCATCTTACACATCTTTCTAGGTTAAAATTATCCAAAGTACTGCAGATCAATGACTGGACATGTTTACTTACTTTAATTTGTAATTGTAAGTTTTCTTTTACTATTTGTAAAGCACTTTGAGCCACATTTTTGCATGAAAATGTACACTAAATTAAATGTTGTTCTTGTGATAACTTAATGGTAAATTAACATATTATCTAAAACTATTAAAAAGTAAATAAATAATTAAAAATTAGTGTGGAACAGAGAAATGTTTTTTTCCCAAAATATGCCTGCCAGGCCTTGTGCTCTGCATTTGTTATTTTTTATTTCTGGTATTTTAATTTATATGAAGACTTATTTTATAATGGATCTTTTGTGTAGGAATGGGGCTTTATTGTGATAGAATGCATCTTAACCTTTTCTTTGGAATGTTGTATTATTCATATTTTTCATTAGGTTGTATTTTACTGAAATGTGATCTTTATAGCATTGTGTGGTTGATAGCTTTGTGGAACTCATTCATTGTAATACAATTTATCAAAACAATTGTAAAATAAAATCAAAGGACAAAGTTTTAAAAATATTGTTTTCCTCACAACCGCAATAATATTAAAAAGAGAAGGAGTATAAATATAATTAGCACCTGGAGAAAATGCATCATAAAGTGTTCAAATAACTTAACATGTTGAGTATTAGCTCCATGGTATCTTTTGCTATTGAACACATTTTACACAAGTGTGTCCCAAGATACATTTTATGTCTATTTACTCTGAAAAATAATTCTACTATTTCTAAAATGCTTGAGGTTTCATCAGTTTTTTTGCTTTCCTGTTTAGTCATTCTGCTTCTTTGAGTTTGTGTCCTGCTAAAGATGCATATTAAATCATTTTTAAGGTTGTAAGCTGACTCAAACATACTTTCCTCAGTGACATGCTCACCTTGCTCTTGGACAAACCAAATGTGAAGATTACCGATGCCTATTACATTTATGGTCTATTTACTTACTCTGGCATTTGATGTCTAGTAACTTGCATTGACAATAGCCATTCCATCAATGCAAAATGGACACTTTAGTTTAAGATGACTCTGCATTCCTAAACCTCCTCCTGCTGGCCATGAGACTTATGAGATCCCCCATTTTCTGAAGCTGCTTATTGCAAAGTGAATTCTGGAAGAATCAGATACAAAAGCAGAAATCATAGCCAAATGGGGCACCACTTGATCATAATACACTCTCGTACACTCAGTCATACATGGCCAATTTTAGTATTGCAAATTAGACAAATATGTATGTCTTTTGGATGAAGAAGGAAACTACAGTACCTGGAGAAAGTCTGTGTGGACACAGGAAGACAGTCAAATTTCACATAGTGACTAGAATGGAAATCTAAACCAGCAGCCTGAACCTGGTAGGTATCCACTGAGTCACCAAAATATATATACATTTCAAAAAATTAAGAAATATCAGAATTACTGTTTTGAAATAGTTAAAAATATCTTTTAGTGACAATGCATTAGTTAAAAGAAAAAACTCTGCTGGCCATAGCTGATTTTAGCTATTGATTAAAAACTGAGAAATAAGCATTCAGTTAAAGCCTGGGCCAAACACATGGCGCCCACTCTCGTTGTTTGTCTACACACTGCTGCCATCTTCTGTATGCTGGGAGAAACAGGAGTAATATTATCAAAAAAAGTAATCTCTGATATTTGAGTCAGGTCTAATAGCATGTGATGCATTTTCAGTATTCTCAGCAACAGTAAGAAACCTGAGCACATCTGAAAACTTCTTCATATAGAAATCAATTAAGTTTACTCTAGAGGAGAAAAAATATCTGTAACCTTTCTTATGTAATACCTCTTCCTTCATAAACGCTGTGTTACTTCTGCCTAAGGGTAACCAGGGAAGAGGGCCAAGGGTTTCTTCTCCCACATCTAAACACATTTAACCAATATAAAGGTATACCAATCCTCTTCTGTTACAAATTGTATTAGGGAATAACTATTTAACTTACACAGTTATCTACGGGGCTTTAATTTAAAAAAAAACATACACTTAATTATAAGTTACTTGTAACAAAGGCAGAGAATACACATTAACTTAAATTAGAACCTTTACTAAATAAAATTAAAAAGATACAATGATAACAATAAAGAGAAAAAATAAATGTGCTTTGAATTTTTCCCTTCTTAAAACTTACAACAGAAAATTATTAATATAAATTCCAACTATTTGCACTACTAGGGTGTTGTACTGTGTTAGCCATTGTGAATGTAGTAAAAAGTCAAGTAAAATGACACCTTTTATTGGCTAACTAAAAAGATTACAATATGCAAGCTTTCAAGGCAACACAGGAGTTGATACATCTTACCTTCAGAAGGGGCCTGATAAAAGGTGTCATTTTGCTTGACTTTTCACAACTATTTGCACTAAATTAACCCCACTATTATACAGTACAAATACATAAGAATCTTAGAATATACAGTTTTTAGCTTTGATTATTTCCTCTTGTCCCATATGGTCCATTTGGCAGCAAGTTGTTTCCAACGAGTTTAATCAGTCATTGGTGCTTCTGTGATGTTGGCAGCGTGGTAATCCTCTCAGCAGGTTGCCCTCCAGGTCTTAAATGGGTGCCCTTGTTTTTTTTTTTTTTTTTTGCCAGGTGGTGCAATGGTAGCCTGCTTCTCAGTAACGAGAACATGGGTTAATGTCCTCTTCTCTGTGTGGAGAGTGCACTGAGTAGTGAGCAAAGCGCTATATAAATGTAAAGAATTATTATTATTAAAAGACCATCCTAAGCAAACAAAATTCCAATATGAAATCCAGAAAACAATCCTTTGTACAGTGCAAAAAAGGATGAAGAAAGACAGAAAAATACAATGAATATAACAAAACTTAACAACACTTCTTTACAAAACACAAGCACAATGATTTCCTGACCTGACCTACTCAGCTGGGTCCTTAAATACCCAGACTGAGGGCAAAGAAGGAGTGAAATCAGGGTGGCACCTCCTCTTAGGACTCCACCTACAAAGCACAAGGAATCAAAGTGCACTAAAAATGACAGTTTTTAATAAACACATTATACATTTAACTAACAGAAATAACATAAAAACATAAAACATAACTATAAAATTAACAATAATAATAATTAAACATTATATATACATTCAAACTGATACACTTTTTAGGCAATACGCAAAAGGAACTATCAAGGTAAAGTAACATTGTAAAAACTATTGAATATAAATTAAGAAATATGTTCAGAGTGTATTATATGGTAATGAAATTGTATTTCAAAGTTAACTTTATTTGTGATTTGAAACTAAACACAGCAGTACACTGCAGAATGAAATTACGCCATCTGGCCTAGTTATGTGCAAAATAGCCAACAACAATGAAAAACAGAGAATCACCAACATTCAATAATATAGATCTATCCCAACAATACAATAAAATCTACCACCAAATATAACTTAAAAGACAATGACAGAAGTTAATATTACACAGATAAATTATATATTGCACTGCATTAACAGACTAGTTGTGTAATAACAGACCAATCATTTTCTAAGAGTCTAATGGCTTGTGAGACGAGTCATTTATGAAATCTGGCAGTTCTGCACAACAGGCTGTTTTGGAAGTGAGTGTGGTCTCTGATAATGTTGGTAGAAAAGTTTTTCAAGGATTTCCTCTAGAGTCTATTTGCAGGAAAATCCAGTCTGAGGCATTACAGAGCTAATACAAGACAAAGATCCAGGTTGATCAATTCAGTCTCAATGCCGCCTCTGTAGAAAGTGATAAGGGTGGAAGATGGGAGGTTAGGTCTCCTTATGTGAAAGTGCAACTGTCTCATCTTGACCATGGGAGGAGGAGTGTTGAGTCCGGTCCAGGAGAGATCATTTGTTACCTCCACTCCCAGGAACTTAGTGCATTTAACTGACACCACAGTATAGAGTTTGATAGAGTGAAGAAGGTGGGTGGCATGGTTTTTTCTAAAGTCAACAGTGATTTCCTTTGTTTTATTGACATTCAGGCCCAGGCTAGACCTCTAGTTCTTTAACCTACTCTCTGTAAGCTATCTTATCATCAGCATTGCTGAGACCTATTACTGTTGTATCTTTCGCAAACTTAATTAAGGAAGTGGTTCATGCAGTCCCTGGCACAATAGTCTTGGGTCATTGGGATGAAGAGTAGTATACTCAAGACACAACCTTGAGGAAAACCAGTGCTCAGAAGGATGGTACTCGATGTATTGCCTCCAACTCAGAACAAGTAGGGCCAGTCTGCTAGGAAGTTTAATATCCAGTTGGAAGAGGGATGCTGAGGGATAAATTGCATTGAATGTGAAGCTACAGGCTAAGAATAGCATCTGCACATCTATGTTGTTACACTCCAGACGTGCCAGGCATAGGTGATGTGGCGAGCGGCTGGGGGCGGTACCCAGCCAGGACACCTGAAAGGACCATGAGAGGGCAGCCGCCCTGGTTGGTATGGGGACCACAGGAACACAGCATGGAAGCTCAACCCTATAGGGGCCTGTGGTCACTGCCAGGGGGCGCCCAGATGCCTGAAGAGCCCTGGCTGTCAGCACTTCTGCCACACCCAGAGGTGCTGGCGGAAGGATTACCAGGGACACCTGGAGTGCTTCTGGGTGCTCAGCCGGCACGTCTGCCACATCAGGAAGTGCCGGCGGAAGTTCATCAGGAGGCACCTGGAGGACGTCCGGGTGAACATAAAAGGGGCCACCTCCCTCCATTTGATAGCTGGAGTCGGGTGGAAGAGGACAGAGCTCAATGGAGAGGAGTGGATACGGTCAGGAGAAGAGGCATTGTTGAGAAAGGCGTGGACCGAGGGTGATTTGGTGCAGGGGCACTGGGTTGGGCGTGTGCACTTGTAAATAGAAAATATGAATAAACATGTGTCTGCCTGTTTGTGTCCGGGCTGCTTTCCACATTGAAATGCAGGGGCTATGGCATTACCAATAGAGCAGTTAGCACATTAAGCAAAATGAAAGATATCCAGCATTTTTCGTAGGCCCTGACTAGTCTCTCAAAGTTGCTCATCATAAGGAGAGTGAGTGCTAATGGGTAATAGTCACTGAGGCACGAAACACAACAGAACTACAGCCTGGTTTAGAGATGTGTTAATACATGTGGTAGTTGGTCAGCACATTTCCTGAGCACACAACAAAGTATACTATCTGAATCCGAATCTGCGGCCATTCACGGGTTGACTCTGTGCAGGTTATCTGAAGATCAACTGGATTGAGATAGATGGATTGAGATGAGATCAAGATGCGTACCTGGTTATCATAATGACAGGTGAATTTCCTTGCAGGTGTGTCATCGGTAACATCAAACCTTCTGAAATAGTTGTTAAGTTTGTTGAGGAAGTCCTCGTTGTCTATGCAGGGAAAAGGGGTAGGCTTATGGCCTGAAATAGTTTGAATTCCTTGCCATGTGGCATCTGATAACCCATTGGCTCCAGCTGATCTAATTGACATCCTATAGCAGGATTTAAATCAAGAATTACATATCAAAGTCAGTGCACTAAGAACAGTCTTTGTAGGGATGAAATGTTCCACATAAAAGGGTCTACACTTTATAGTTATGACCTCATTATCTGGAGAGCAGAGATTTACTATCCTTTCAGCGTTTCTGCACCAATTATTATTGATGAAAATGCATACATCACTGCCCCATGATTTGCCACCGAGAGCCTGGCTACTGTCTGCCCTGAGGGTTGTTAATCCAGTTATCTTGATTATACTGTTGCTGATGATACTGTACCATGGCAGTATCATCCAGCCACAGTCTCAGTGAAAATCAGAGTGCTCGTCTCATTCTTGATATGTAGGTCCAGTTTTATAAAATAAATGCTACAAAATTATGTTACAATAAAGACATAGCAGTTCTAGGAGCTGAGAAGAGAAGAGCAACCAAAAGTATCCCAGGAATAAAGGGAATGTCTTAGTCTGACAAGCTATGGAAATTGAGTCTTTTTTAATCTTGAGCCAGGAAGAATGCATAAATATGTAATTTGAGTCTTTACAATTTTCAAAGGCATCCATAAAATTATCCAGAAGTTGCGAAGGCATCAGGAGACATACAGCCACCCTAACACGGACAGAAACAGGCAGGACACAGGTTCAAACTCAACACCCAATTTATTTACAGTTTAAAGTGCACAATACACCAACACCAAAACACACCTGTATACAGTCCCTTCTTGCCGCCAGTCCATCTTCCTCCACTCCTCCTCAGGCTTTGCCTTCTTCCTCCCAACTCTGGCCATTCAATGGAGTGAGGCAGCTCCTTTTATTCAGGTCCCAGGAGTGTTCCAGGTGGCTCATTAGTATTACCCGGAATCACTCCCAGGTGCGCTGGAGGTCCTATGTAGGGCTCTGCAGCTCCCCCTGGTGGCCCCCATGGAACCCAACAGGCCTTCACCTAACTCCAGCTCCCGACATGCCCTGCGGGAATCTGTGGTGCCACAGCCACCCAGGAGGGCTGCCCTCTAGTGTCCCAAGGGGAAGTATTACTTTATCATTGCCCTCTCCCCTGGTCCTTCCACTGTGTTGGCCTGGTTGTGGCCGTGGCCGCCACTCACAAAGTATTCCTCCCAGTAAATAATGAAAGATGTATTTAGTGACAGTAGTAGAATTAAAATGGATATCACTTAAGATGAAAGCACTTCTTTATAAAAAGGGTTATTGGCATGTGATACAAAATACTAATTCAGTTAGCTGAAGAGGATACCCTGATGTCTTTTAAAAAGTATGTGGATGAGCTATTAGATAATCAAATAGGTTTGGTAGGCTGAATGGCCTCCCCTTTTGTCAATTTTATATTCATTTTAGTTTGTTGACCATGCAAACATGTGTTTAAAAATCAACTTTGTATTTTTACTTGTGCTTGGTATAATTTCTAAAAGTGTATTAGTACTATGAAAGATATACAGACTAGGGGCAAAGATGCCAACAAAATTTCACAGGGTAGTACAAAACAATAAAAATGATACTATTGTTCCACCAGATGGCAATGTTGAATAGTGAATGACAAGTAGTAGTGTGGTAATGTTAAAATAAAAAGAACAGTTACGACATATTGATGTACAGACTTAGTGTGATCTTTGAGACATTTGAAACCACAAGATATTTTTTGAAATTCTTATAAGACCGAATGTTCATGAAATATTGACAAATGGTCTAGACTTATCCATATTTTTCAGTGTATATTCTGCTGTTTCATTGAATATGTTGTAATTTATAACTTACTGGATAGGCTCCAGGATCACATGTAGAATGATGAGGGTGATACTTGGCAGAATAGTGGCTCTGCTCACCAATAAATAATTGGTCTTCAAGCAAAGCTATTGTAACAGCTGGGATCGTGAGAAACCCTAAATGTTGCACCATAAGTAAAACTTTTATTTCACACCAACTTTCCATTTTTTACTTTATTGTTTACAATAAATCTTTCAAATAATATAATGTGATTTTGTTACTCTCTTATGTAGACTTCTGTGGGACAAAACTGAAAATGAGTAAAATCTCATATTTAACCTAGGGTGAGAGAACCATGAAGAGATACAAACTTAAATTTTTCGTTGAAGGTACACACAATCAGTCTTCTCCTTATCTGTTTGGATATCAGCCCTGGTTACTGCAGGACATAATTTACTCACATACTTACACTTAAAGCTGTTTTAGATCTAACAATCAACATAAACTACAAGTACTGACAAAAAATATAGAAAAGGCTAAAAAAAGTTATGAGAGAAATACAGAAATGTATATATTTTACATAAACATTACCTGAGGCAGCAATGCAAACCACCAATGCACTGTGCTACTTTTTTGTTTTGAGTATTTTACAAAATTCCAAGCATACCAGTTGAATGTTAAGTTTTTCTTCAAACAAGAAGATCAGTATTGTAGGTGTAATTAATGCATTTGTCAGATTTTTTTAAATTTAAATACATAATAAGTACTATATTTTTTATATACTGTATTGAAACAATGACCATACATTTTAAAATATAATTTTTAAGCTGTTGTCATGAACACCCGGCATAGGCTGGCATTCAGTCTGGGTTGTTTCAAGGTTCCTTACCCAGCTGTGGGGCCAGTTTAATAGAAGGACAGTGGAGACCAATTGTATGACCTATTTTCTCCCCAGTACAATAGGTGGCAGTCTTCCTGGGCTAGAGTGCCTACATGGATAACCACAGAGCAAGATGGAAATTGTAGTCCTATTAGATAGCCCTGAGGTGTTCCATGGGTGCCGCCAGGGGGAGCTGCTGGGACAAATCATCCCACTTAAAGGAACTCCCGCCAGGCCTGGCAGTGCTTCAAACCTGTAGTGTGGTAACACTGGAAGTAATCCCGGTCTGGCATAAAGGAAACCGCTCAACCTCATCCAGGCGAGTAGGAATCGAGACTGGAGCTGGACAGCACTCAACTGGAAGAGTGAAAGAAGAGGAAGAAGAAAAGAAAGGAAAAGAGAATGCAAGGAATTGTACCTGTGCTGTGTTTGTGCATTACTTGTGAAGATATTTGTTAAAATAAAATATTATTTGAACCAGGAGTTGTGTTGGTGTTGGTGTGTTGGAGGGTTTGGGGGCTCAGCGGCACCCCTAACTGGTCACACTGTGTACTTTTGAGTTTCAGACCATAAGCAACATTTGCACTATAGGTAAATGTTTCTGTGTTCTGTACATTAAATTTCAGTTTCATTGAGCCTGAAGGTGCTGAGGACCATTATTTGCCCAAGGATATCAAGATTTTAGAACAATTTTTAAAAAATTGTACAAGGTTAACACCAGTAACCGGGTATTTTTAAAGGGAAAAAAACACACTTAGGATGCAGTAAGGGGTGGGGCCATGTCAAGCATGTGCTTTCCAGGGAACACTTTTTGGGTTCCTATAAGGTTATCAATACAACCCCGAGGAGAAGGGATACTGTCCAATGCTCCAATGACTCGCCAGCTGGACATTGAATGACCCAGCTTTTGTTTTTGGGTCAGCGCTATAAAAATCTTGAAGTGGGTGGAAGTGGAGAAAGACATAACAAACTCTCAGCATTTCATGGTTGTGATTGGTTGTATGTTTTTTGCACCCTATGGGTGCATTTTTCTTTTTCCAGTTTCCATCACCCATCATCATACTTTGTTATTGGTTGGTACCCAAAACCTTATTATTTCTAATGTTACCTTCCTAAATCCATCCATCCATCCATTATCCAACCCGCTATATCCTAACTACAGGGTCACGGGGGTCTGCTGGACCCAATCCCAGCTAGCACAGGGCACAAGGCAGGGAACAAACCCTGGGCAGGGCGCCAGCCCACCGCAGGGCACACACACACACACACAGACACACACCCGCACACTAGGCACAATTTAGAATCACCAATGCACCTAACCTGCATGTCTTTGGACTGTGGGAGGAAATCGGAGTACCTGGAGGAAACCCACGCAGACACGGAGAGAACAACCTTCCTAAATCTCACAATATAAATGTAATACTTTCAAAAGTGGTAAGAGTAAAAATTTAAATTTTCAGTTCTTTTTTCATCATTTGATATTTTAGGCCACTTTACAAACAAATCATCATGGGTTTTTTACTAACTATTTTCAGGTATTTTTACTGATGCTCATGAATGTTTTCTTGTTTAAAAAATTTACTTTTAAATACTAAGACTATAAAAATTGGAATATAGTTAAAATGCTACCAATTCACAAGGTGAAGTGTAATGGTAGGTTGAGATGACAATCAAGAGGCATGTTCGAAATAGAATCAAATATACTCTGCTAGACCTTGAGAAGGAATAATAGTTCTTTAGACATGCAACAAATCTTCAGCTTGTGTTAAATATAATAAATATCAGCCAAATGTAATCATACTGAACTCCACAAACAAAACTGAGCGCTATGTCTTAATCTGGAATATGATCTGGGTTCCTTTGGGATTCTCATGAAAGCCTGACTGGTGACGGGGTGTCTAGGATGTTGTGTATTTGTTTAACAAATTCATTATCCCTTATTTTAAATAACAGTGCATTGTATGGTCAAAATGATTCTTCTATTTGAATGAATGCTGGAAGATATTTCTTGCATGAAAAATGACAAAGATAACTAAGGGGGAATGATATGCATGGCTCCACCAACCTGTAACAGAAAGGCAGATGATGCCTCTCAAAGTAACAGTCCAAAGATTTAATGAAAAGGGAAGGTGAAAAATTAGTCAATCAGTCTATGTCCAACCCGCTATATCCCAACACAAGGTCACGGGGGTCTGCTGGAGCCAATCCCAGCCAACACAGGGCGCAAGGCAGGAATAAATCTCTGGGCAGGGCGCCAGCGATGGAAAATTAATAGAAAGAAAAATTGTGGAATGTTTTCAAGAAGGTTTCCTGATTTACTTGAGATATACCAGTAGAACATGAAGGTGGGAACTGTGGGTGAAGTTAAGTTTTATTTTTGAGGGGGTATTTTTTGGAGAGGTTATGGAGTATAAATTTCAGCTAAATTCAAAGAGGTTCTGTCAATCCATTTTACTCCAGGAGGATCTGAAAGATGCACCTAAAACTATCATAGTGAAAAACAGGAAGTATTAACCTTAATTAAGAATATTGTAAGAAAACTGAAAGAGTAAATAGAGAAACTCACAAACACTACAAAAATCAGACACAAATTGAGATAGACCAGTGGTGTGAAAAACTATTTGCCCCTTCCTGATTTCTTATTCTTTTGCATGTTTGTCACACAAAATGTTTCTGATCATCAAACACATTTAACCATTAGTCAAATATAACACAAGTAAACACAAAATGCAGTTTTTAAATGATGGCTTTTATTATTTAGGGAGAAAAACAATCCAAACCTACATGGCCCTGTGTGAAAAAGTAATTGCCCCCTTGTTAAAAAATAACCTAACTGTGGTGTATCACACCTGAGTTCAATTTCCGTAGCCACCCCCAGGCCTGATTACTGCCACACCTGTTTCAATCAAGAAATCACTTAAATAGGAGCTGCCTGACACAGAGAAGTAGATCAAAAGCACCTCAAAAGCTAGACATCATGCCAAGATCCAAAGAAATTCAGGAACAAATGAGAACAGAAGTAATTGAGATCTATAAGTCTGGTAAAGGTTATAAAGCCATTTCTAAAGCTTTGGGACTCCAGCGTACCACAGTGAGAACCATTATCCACAAATGGCAAAAACATGGAACAGTGGTGAACCTTCCCAGGAGTGGCCGGCCAACCAAAATTACCCCAAGAGCGCAGAGACGACTCATCCGAGAGGTCACAAAAGACCCCAGGACAACGTCTAAAGAACTGCAGGCCTCACTTGCCTCAATTAAGGTCAGTGTTAACGACTCCACCATAAGAAAGAGACTGGGCAAAAACGGCCTGCATGGCAGATTTCCAAGACGCAAACCACTGTTAAGCAAAAAGAACATTAGGGCTCGTCTCAATTCTGCTAAGAAACATCTCAATGATTGCCAAGACTTTTGGGAAAATACCTTGTGGACTGATGAGTCAAAAGTTGAACTTTTTGGAAGGCAAATGTCCCGTTACATCTGGCGTAAAAGGAACACAGCATTTCAGAAAAAGAACATCATACCAACAGTAAAATATGGTGGTGGTAGTGTGATGGTCTGGGGTTGTTTTGCTGCTTCAGGACCTGGAAGGCTTGCTGTGAGAGATGGAACCATGAATTCTACTGTCTACCAAAAAATCCTGAAGGAGAATGTCCGGCCATCTGTTTGTCAACTCAAGCTGAAGCGATCTTGGGTGCTGCAACAGGACAATGACCTAAAATACACCAGCAAATCCACCTCTGAATGGCTGAAGAAAAACAAAATGAAGACTTTGGAGTGGCCTAGTCAAAGTGCTGACCTGAATCCAATTGAGATGCTATGGCATGACCTAAAAAAGGCGGTTCATGCTAGAAAACTCTCAAATAAAGCTGAATTACAACAATTTTGCAAAGATGAGTGGGACAAAATTCCTCCAGAGCGCTGTAAAAGACTCATTGCAAGTTATCGCAAACGCTTGATTTCAGTTATTGCTGCTAAGGGTGGCCCAACCAGTTATTAGGTTCAGGGGGCAATTACTTTTTCACACAGGGCCATGTAGGTTTGGATTTTTTTTCTCCCTAAATAATAAAAACCATCATTTAAAAACTGCATTTTGTGTTTACTTGTGTTATATTTGACTAATGGTTAAATGTGTTTGATGATCAGAAACATTTTGTGTGACAAACATGCAAAAGAATAAGAAATCAGGAAGGGGGCAAATAGTTTTTCACACCACTGTAGAATGAGATATTAAACCACAAATCCCTAATTTAGTGCACATTTGTTTATCATACCTTAATAAGCACTGTGCTAGCTGTGTGTCAGAACTATAGGCTAGCAAAACATTCTCAAACTGAATCCAATTTGGGGTCATTGGAGCCAGGGCCTATTTCAGGAGCACCGAGGACAAGGCTCTGAATAGGACACCAGTCCATCACATGGCCTACTCATATCACACTCAAATAGTGCACATTTAAAAAATGCTACTTAAGTTAAGATGTGTATCTTTGGGATGTGGGAGGAAACTAAAATATCAAGAGAAAAAAAACATGTTCACAAATTCCACAATGACCAAGGATGGGATTCAAATCCAGAAAGCTAACCACTGAACCACTGTGCCACTCCATATTCTTATTATATAAGTATTCTTATCAATTAATATTGACAGTTTTAACAACACAAACATTAATATTTTGAATTACCAGTATTATGTAAACTATCAGAATAAGGTATGTGACACACATGATATTTTTAAGCACTTGTATTTTCTGTTCCTCGAGAGGAGCTGTGGTATTGTATGAGGAAGTCGGGAGTGGCAGAGAATTATGTAAGAATTGTGCAGGATATTTACAAGGGAAGTGTGACAGTGGTGAGGTCTTCTGTAGGAGTGACGGATGCATTCAAGGTGGAGGTGGGATTACATCAGGGATTGGCTCTGAGCCCTTTCTTATTTGCAATGGTGATAGGACAGGTTGACAGACGAGATTAGACAGGAGTCCCCGTGGACTATGATGTTTCCTGATGACATTGTGATCTGTAGCGATAGTAGTGAGCAGGTTGAGGAGACCCTGGGGAGGTGGAGATATGCTCTGGAGAGGAGAGGAATGAAGGTCAGTAGGAACAAGACAGAATACATGTGTGTAAATGAGAGGGAGGTCAGTGAAATGGTGAGGATGCAGGGAATAGAGTTGGCAAAGGTGGAGGTGAGTTTAAATACTTGGGATCAACAGTACAGAGTAACAGAGATTGTGGAAGAGAGGTGAAAAAGAGAGTGCAGGCAGGGTGGAATGGGTGGAGAAGAGTGTCAGGAGTAATTTGTGACAGATGGTTATAAGCAAGAGTGAATGTTAATGAGACCAGCTTTGTTATATGGGTTGGAGTCAGTGGCACTGACCAGAAAGCAGGAAACAGAGCTGGAAGTGGCAGAGTTAAAGATGTTAAGATTTTCACTGGGTGTGACAGGGATGAACAGGATTAGAAATGAGTACATTAGAGCAGGGGTCCCCAACCCCCGGTCCGCGGCCCACTACCGAGCTGCAGCCTTCTGACAGCCGGGCCGCGAGAGAACTGCCAGCAACGGAGACTCACTCAGAATTTTCAGAACGCTTGGTGGGCAGAGCTTTGCAGCGGCGCAGAAAGAGGAGAGAGACGAGGTGAGAGAGTATTACAACAAAGTATTTGATGGTCCTGACAGTTTCCTCATATGACACGAGTCTATAGAAATCTCATTACTGCGAAGTACATTCGGCAGATACTTTCATTACAACGAAGTGACTTTGAAATGCTTGAATGAATCATCCGCAGAGCAGTTAGATTTATGGTCGCAGCTCAGATGTGCACATTTGCACAACGATCCCCAAACAGAAACATTGTAAAAAAAAAATTCTTTCTTCGAACTTTCCTCGTACTGTTTTTTTTTTTTTTGCTGTTTTTGTTTTCTGTGGTTTTCAGTGATACCTTTTGCTTATTGCTTGTCAACATCTGAAAAATATCCATTGGAATTTAACTCAATGTCACCCTCCTATAGAAATGGCAGACACAAAAAAACGATAACAGTGTTAATGTTTGTGATGTGCAATCTGTTGGAATGACAAATGCAATGCATATGTCTTGGTTATATGCGAAAAAAGAAGAAAATCTCGGGTTGAAAACGTATGCGAACTGCTTAATCTATACTAATAAAAGGCAAAGCCCTCACTGACTCACTGACTCACTGACTGACTGACTGACTGACTGACTGACTGACTGATTCACTCATCACTAATTCTCCAACTTCCCGTGTAGGTAAAAGGCTGTAATTTGGCAGGCTCATTCCTAACAGCTTACTTACAAAAGTTAGGCAGGTTTCATTTCGAAATTCTACGCGTAATGGTCATAACTGGAACCTGTTTTTTGTCCATATAGTCTAATGGAGGAGGCGGAGTCAAATGCGGGAACGAAGGTAAATGACGTTAATTGTTGAGTGTCTTTTCATACTGTGTAAGCATACATATTAACAGATGTGCAATTAAACGTGTGCATTTACGGGGTGATTTCTCAGGCTTAAAAGCTCGCCTTTTATTAAAAAGGTAAATGCTGTTTTCATTCTGAAGGGCACAAACCACGTTAAGATTTCATTCTGAAGAGTAAGCTCAGCACACAGCTTGGTCATATTACAGCCGGAAGGGTGAACTGACAATATGATATGCAAAGAGATCCTTAAGAAATAATTATTGATTCATTTTCCCTCAGTTTAAAAAGGTTTACTTTCTTCTTAATAAAAATTTTAAAGCGGTACTTCGCCGCTGCGAAGCGCGGGTATTTTGATATGTATCAAAATATATCGCGTCATCACGCCTCCCATGTAAGCACGTGAACTGACCCGCTGCCGTTTGCAATGCCATATTCGCGAGATACAAGTTTAATGACAAGACACGAGGTATTAACAACAGTTTGGATCACTTTGTGACAGAGTTAAAATTGCTGTGGCCAGAAACTTTTAACTGCCGGATCTTAGCTAACATTAAATAAACCCGTGGACATCGCAACATCACACAAGAGAGCGGCTCACGTGAACTGACTGAACGCAGCAGGAGTGATCACTTCAATAATCAAACCTGTTCAAAAAACACATTACCTAATTGCTAACGTAAGAAAACAATATGAAACCGATTGTGGATTTGCGTACAGCCACTGAAACTTTGTGACGGCACGAGACTTCAGGTCACGTGTCTGCAAAAGAACCCCATTCAGGCAACTATTTTTACTGGCGGTGGCTCAGGGGAGAGAGTTTTTATTCCTCGCATCCCCGTTATACCCTCTGATCTCCCATTTCAATTCAAACGCCTCCAATTTCCACTAAGGCTCTGCTTAGCAATGACAATTCATAAGTCTCAGGGACAGACCCTACAAAAGGTTGGCATTGATTTGAGGCAGGACTGCTTTTCACATGGCCAACTGTACGTTGCATGCTCAACAGTAAGCTCAGCACACAGCTTCGTCATATTACAACCAGAGGGGAGAACTGACAACGTACTATACAAATAGATCCATAACAAATAATTATTGATTCATTTTCCCTCAGTTTAAAAAGGTTTACTTTTCTTCTTAATAAAAATTTTAAAGCAGCACTTCGCCACTGTGAAGCGTGGGTATTTTGATATATATCAAAATATATCGCGTCATCACGCCTCCCATGTAAGCACGTGAACTGTCCCGCTGCCCTTCGCAATGCCATATTCGCGAGATACAAGTTTAATGAGAAGACACGAGGTTTAAACGACAGTTTGGATCACTTTGTGACTGAGTTAAAATTGCTGTCGCGAGAAACTTTTAACTGCCGGGTCTTAGCTAACATTAATTAAACCCGTGGACATCGCAACATCACACAAGAGAGCGGCTCACGTGAACTGACTGAACGCAGCAGGAGTGATCACTTCAATAATCAAACCTGTTCAAAAAACACATTACCTAATTGCTAACGTAACAAAACAATATGAAACCGGTTGCGGATTTGCGTACAGCCACTGAAACTTTGTGACGGCACGAGACTTCAGGTCATGTGTCTGCAAAAGAACCTCATTCAGGCAACTATTTTTACTGGCGGTGGCTCAGGGGAGAGAGTTTTTATTCCTCGCATCCCCGTTATACCCTCTGATCTCCCATTTCAATTCAAACGCCTCCAATTTCCACTAAGGCTCTGCTTCGCAATGACAATTAATAAGTCTCAGGGACAGACCCTACAAAAGGTTCACATTCATTTGATATATATATATATATATATATATATATATATATATATATATATATATATATATATATATATATATATATATATATACATATATATGTCAATGTATGTATGTATATATGTATGCCTAGATATATGTAGATATATGTGTATATATGTGTAGATATGTAAATATATATATATATATATATATATATATATATATATATATGTGTGTGTGTGTGTGTGTGTATGTACGTATGTATGTTTGTATATATATGTAGATGTGTATATGTATATATATATATATATATATATATGTATATATGTGTATATGTACATATATGTATATATATGTTTATGTGTGTGTGTATATTATATATATATATATATATATATATATATATATATATATATATATATATATATATATAAATATATATATGACACCAACACTCATAACAGTGACAACACAATTACATATATATATATATATGTATATATGTATATATATATATATATATATATATATCTGTCAATGTATTTTTGTATGTATGTCTAGATATATATGTAGATATGTATATATATGTGTATATATATGTAGATGTGTATATATATATATATATATGTAGATATGTGTATATATGTAGATATGTAAATATATATGTATATATATGTGTCTGTGTGTATATATATATATATATATATGTGTGTGTGTGTATCTATGTATGTATGTGTGTATATATATGTATGTGTGTGTATCTGTATCTATGTATGTGTATATGTATATATGTATATGTATCTATGTATGTGTATATGTACATATGTGTGTATGTATGTGTGTATATATATATATATGTTGATATATATATATATATATATATGTATTATATATATGTGGATGTATATATGTATATATATATGTAGATATGTGTATATGTAGATATGTATATATGTATATATATGTTTGTGTGTGTGTGTGTGTATAGCAATACTTATAACAATGACAACACAATTAAATTGACAATCATGTTACATTATTTTTAAAATGTTTCCTTTTCTTTTTCATAACCTCTTTAACACACTACTTCTCCGCTGTGAAGCGCGGGTATTTTGCTAGTAACTTAATAATAATAGAAATGTGATGTAAATTGTGTAAAAAACTGCCCTACGAACCCACGCAGAATCCTCAGAATCCCGCCCCCCAACCCCCACCCTTCCTACCGGTCCCTGGAAAAATTTGCTTCTAGTAAAGTGGTCCTTGCTGTCAAAAAGGTTGGGGACCACTGCATTAGAGGGTTGGCTCAAGTTGGACGGTTGGGAGTCAAAGTCAGACAGGCAAAATTGCGTTGGTTTGGACATGTGCAGATGAGAGATGCTGGGTATATTGGAAGAAGAATGTTAAAGATAGAGGAAGAGGTAAGAGGAAAAGAGGAAGGCCTAAGAGAAGGTTTATGGATGTGGTGAGAGAAGACATGCAGGTGATGGGTGTAACAGAGCAAGATATAGAAGACAGGTAGATATTGAACAAGATGATCCACTGTGGCAACCCCTAACGGGAGTAGCCAAAAGAAGGAGTATTTTCTGCTTCTGCAGCTGTGGTCCCAAAACCTTGCCCCTGCCCACCATGCCCCTCCATCTGTTAGGGTCAAGGAGGTGCCACCAAAACAAGAAAACTGCAGTTTCCTTGTGATGTGTTCTGGCTTTAATTTTCCTGGCTCTTTCTAGTATCTCCTACTGTTCTGTCTTTACATCAAGCATCCTCAAGTTCAATCCTAATAAGCGTAATATGCCATTTTTATATTGTATAATTTTCTTTTCTATGAATGCCATTTAAATGATTTGTGACCCTGAGAAGATTAATAATTCTCATTATTTTTTTTCTCTAACATTTCTTTCGAAAAGGCTTTATTACAACACACACTTCCCGATAAACACAAACAAGTGAAAACAGGATCAAGTTAGGTTGTGAATTGCTAGTTCCTTTGTTATTTGCAGCTCATTGCTAAGTAGCAGCTAGATAAAAATAATTAAAACAGAGAATCCAGGTGATAAAGAAACAATCAAGGATTGTGAATCATAAAATGAAATGCACAAAAGATGCTTGAAGGGTAATGGTTTCAGCAGCAGTAATTAGCTTCAAATTAAGAAAGTGGGTTGGAACAAAAATGTGCAGGCATCTAGAAATTAAGTTGAGGAGAACTGTTTTACACAGGCCTTACTGCATGCCTTTAAACTTACTGCACAAGATTACCACCCTGGGTGTTCCTATGCTCACTTTATTCTTCAATTGATGTCATTTCTATGTTCTGGGTGAAAACTCCTGTGATGTTTTATAGTTCCTCTATTCCTCTGTAACACATCTGTGAAGTTACATCTTTACTTTCCACACAATTTTAATAAAATCAAGTCAATATTGTATATTATATGTTAATAAGAAAAACAATACAGTGTAAATAATCTATACTCATACTTTACAGTGTGCAGCGTTTATATCTGTTGTAAATGAATGGATGCTTGGGGGCATTATTGCCCCTTTTAAACCCAACAGACAGACGCTCTGGACACAAGTTAAAAGCACCAAGAAGTATTTTAATTCTCTTCTTCTTCCCTAATCGTGCCTCCAAAGCACCACAGCCACAATAAACACAATAAATAAATACAATAATCACAATAATCTTCTTCTCCACATGTCCCAGCAAGCCTTGTTTACCTCCTCCTGACTCAGGCTCGATTGCTGGGTCTCCAAAAGTCCCTTATATAGACCTTGACTCTGAAGTACTTCCTTCCTTCCATCCTCATGACTTACCAGCACTTGTCAGATGGAGAACTTGAGTTTTCTTGTCAGCCCAGAAGAACTTCTGGGCTTCTGCCCACGTGATCCACTAGTACTTCTGGGCAAGGTGAGCACTTAGACTCCCACCATCTTCCCACAGCATCCCCTGGCGGCACCCACAGTACCCAGCAGGGCTGTGCTGCCAAACTCCATGTCCCATAGTGCTCTGTGGGGACCTGGGATACTGCTGCAGTCCAGGGGAGCTGCGATTTAGCATCTTGGGGGAGGCAGTGTCCTAGAAAAGCTGCCTTCCCCCATCCATCCATCTTAGGGGTAACCTGGCTGGGTTGAGTTGCCGGCCATCTCTTACACTGTATACATATAGACTGAAAGAAATACCCTTGTAGTGTTGCTAGATATAATGGTTATTTCATGTTCAGCCTGTCCTTTCTTAAGATATGCATATACTGTTAAAAATTTGAAAGTAGGAGTTCAAAAAATTTACAGTTTATATCTTCAGGCAGGGGATTTTGGAAGGAAGTTTTGTGGGTATTGCAATTTATTTGTTATTTGTTGTGTTATATACATCCATGGGCATGGCTGCACGAGTTACACTTTTCAAGCTAGAAGGGTTTCTACCAGAATTTAAAACAATAGTGAACTTTGAAAAGAAATCCAAAATCTTGGTTGTAGATGTATTGCTTGCCCTTGATATTACATTAGCAGTTTCATGTTCAGAGGGTCATGTAGGAACAGTAAATACATTTCAAATGGTCATTTCAGTATAATAGGGCCCCATTTATGCACTGAAGTGATCTGGGATGAATGCCCTGTGTAAAGATGGAGCCTGAGTTTTGCTAAAAAAAAGAGCCCAGATAAAGCTTTTCCTCTTTGTGTCTTTACCTTCCATTTATGGAGGGGATTATATTTCAGACAGGGTTCCTCCCCTAGCAGGGGTTCAAATCCTTGTGTTACTTGTATGTTTTCATGATTTTTCATTTGTATTTCATTTTATTTGGATTATTCTTTGTATTTGACTTTGTCTTTATACCTTGGATGATTTCATTGTGTTTTGTGGGTGGCCACTTGCTCATCACCACAAAGGACTTCCCTCACCCATATAAAGGTGGAGGAAACCAACATTTCCTTCCTGTTCATTTGAATGCACTTAAGATTGGAGAGGGTCTGTTGTGATTCTGTTTGTGCTTTATTGAATTTTTTGACCTCTTTGCTCTGTTCTTGACCACTTTTTGAATTTTGTTTTGTGACTTTGTACACCTTCAATTTCCTATGCTTTTATGAGGACATTCATTTTTAGCTTTTGTGCTCCACAGGAGCTTCTTCTTTTTACACAGCATTTTTGTGAGGAATACATTTTTTTATTTATTAAGATTCCATCTTTGCCCTTGTTACTGGACATGGTTGATGATTCCCCCTCTAGTGGGCATTTTTAGAAGTTTTTCAGGACCTGGTCCTTGTGAAATCTCGAGATTCATAACAGTCTCAGGAGGTTGCTCTGAGTTAAGCACCTCCTCTGAAGGTGTAGTCAATAAGTGTGTGCCTGATAGATAGAGAGCATGAAAGCAGGGACATTTAAAGCAAAGTTTGATATGTTATAGTTTGGTAGCTGTGACACTAATCTCCAAGATGTTTTTAATAACGCTTAAATACATTGAATGGTACGTGAATGTTTGTCTCAATGTTTCATTCTTGAGAGGAAAAAAATAAATTAACATCCAGTAACCATTATGCTTGAATTCCTAATAAGTAAATAAAATAATAATTTAAAAAACACAGGACATTTCACAGAGATTAAACAACTAAAAGCTTGCAAAGTTGAAAAATGTTTCACATATTTTCTTCATTTTACTTAAAAATAGACTTTTAAGCTTACTAGTTGTTGCTGCAAAACCAGCTTTTGTTTCCTGTAAATGTTCATATGTGTGGTACAGAGTTTCAGTGATCAACACTGCTGGCTAACAGTTCTAGCAAACGGGGTGTGAAATCTAGCCAACACCTGTGTAGCATTTGTACATTCCTCTTTGACATGCATTTGATTTTTAATTAAGTATTATGAGCTTCTTGACACCTTTCTAGGGTGTGCATGTTTGACTGACTGACTGGCAGCTCTAAACTTTAATTAAATGTGCCTGATGAACTAGAATTTCATCCTGAGCTGGTTTCTGTCTTTTTTATAATTCTGCCATTGTATTTGTATTTGTATCCTTTAGACTGTATCACCAGTGAAGAAATGGCTTGGAGCCTTTCCCTCTTCATTTGGTTTCTTCGAACAGAAAGGATGGTTGCTAATTCAGGACCTTGGATTCAGAAAGCCTGGTTTACCTAAATGAACTAAAGGGGACTAACCTTGCTTAACTGAAGAAGTGGGCTTCTGACTGATAACTTCAACTGTGAGGGTGTCACATTGCGCAACAGAGTCTTCCTCTATCATTTAAGCCTTATTGCCCCTTGGTACAGTCTGGGCAAACATACAATCATGGATCATTGCAATAATATCAACACTAATTCATAATTGTTGTTGAATCTTCTGATACATAAACAGAATATAGACAACTTGTTCTTTGAAAGACACTTTTATGATACTGTCTTTTCAGCTTTGGCTTCAGCGGTTATGTTTAGTCTTACAAATAAAGTGACATACTGTACCTTGAAGGTTAATAGTGGATTTTTTTCCATAACATAATCCACACAGACAGGCTTTGCAGCAAGCAGGCTGTAGTTTGTACAAGAATCAGGATGACTTCATGAAAGTCCAGAATGACAGAATTTTAAATCAAGTGGCAGAAAATTTTAGAGACATTTCAGAAGGGAAGTGAGAAGTAGCCAAAGGGAAAACCAGTAATGGTCAGAAGATAATTCATGAATTTTAAAAGAAGATCACAAAATTTAGTTTTACAAACAAAAGTTCTCATTTCCAAAATGATTGTACAAAGATATTTGATCTACATTTCCATGGATGTGACCTTACATTAAAATCAATGGACAAATAAGATTTATTATACCTGACATTGATGCGAAAATGTTCTAACAAGTAAATATATTGAAACACATGTGTAATAAACTCTTCTTTTGGCACATGTGTCAGTAAGTTACTGCCTGTTTATTTTTTTCCAAGTTGGAAGACTTGTCCATGACCATTTGAAAATTTTAAGTAATATTAATAATAAAAGTAAAGACAAACAAATAAAATAATACTACATTAGGTTCAACAAACACCAAGTGTAATAAAGAAAAATGGTCAACCAATACAGGACAACCAAAATGAGAATGAAATAAATACTGATACAGACCCACAGAAGGGCAATGCATAAATACTACTAAAAACAAGCAGTAGAAGGAGATGAATTTAAATTGAATAAACAAGCGTATTTTACAGTCACTTTGCTGTTATTGTTTCAAACATTACTTTGTTAAAATGTGACATTCACCTCAATGATCTAACGTCACTAATCACTAATTAGGGTTATGTGGTCACTATATACAGCATATACATATAATGCATATAAGGACAAAAATCTTTAAAAAGAAGTAAGGAATCACTCTACTAGAGGACTAGAGGAACAGTGCATTTTGTAGATATTGCATTTTCAATGATTTGTGAGGCCTTTTTTTTTGCTAAAAATGAGCAGTCACTGAGTCCAAGAGCATCCATGTTGAGTTACATCAGCAATGAAAACAAGTGTGCCAGTACCTGTAGCAGCTATACATGCCCAAGCCATAAAACCCCCACCGCTTTGGATCTTGAGCAGTTCCTTTTCATCTCCACCCTTTCCTCTTGCCATCACTCTGATACAGGTTCGTCTTTGTCTTGTCTGTTCACAAGACCTTTTTCAAGAATTCTGCAGGCTCTTTTAAGTACTTTTTCACAAGCTAATCTGGCCATCCTGCTTTTGTGGGTAACTAGTGGTGTGCATCTTGCAGTGTGGCCTCTTTATTTCTGTTCATGAAGTCTTTTACAGATAGCAGTCTCTGATGCATATACATCTGTCTCCTGAAGACTGTTTCTGATCTCTCAGACAGACGTTTGAGGCTTTTTCTTTACCATAGTAAGGATTCTTCTGTCATCAGCAGTGGAGGTCTTCTATGACCTACGAGTCCCTTTGCAATTACTGAGCTCACCAGTAAATTCTTTCTTCTTAATGATATTCCAGACAGTTATTTTACGTACTCCTAAGGTTTTACCAATGTTTCTAATGGTTTTATTCTGGTTTTGCAGCCTCATAATAACTTATTTGACTTTCAATGGCACAACTGTTGTCCTTATGTTGACTCCAAAGGGTAGAAGCAAGCCTAGGTATCGTATGCCTGCACTAATTAAGCAATGAAACACTCCAGAGTATTCACAAACACCTGTGATGCCAATTGTCTCACACATTATGGTGCCCTGAAATGGGGGGATCATGTATAAAAAGTGTTGTCATTTCTACATGGTGAGACCAGAATGTATGCAAATACCCTTGGAGCAGTTTAAATCAAGGAAAAATGTGTCTTTGTCGAAGACAGTGCGGCTAAGTCCATTCATTGAGAGCTTTACTACATGAAGTCGTGTTCCACTGGTAGTATAAATTCTCTGTGTGCTTGGGTTTCGTGCAACTTGGACCTTTCAGAGAAAACTAACAGACACATTGGGAGTATCTCAGTTGAATCTTGAGAGCTTGTCTGATTTTGACTGCTTGCTTTATTAAATGCTATTGTAACACACTGCTAAGAAAAATATTTAGATTTTCCAGTAACCACATTGTTTGGGATATCATGCCTGGATTAAAGGTATTATATTAACTATTTAATGGTTCTGTTCTCATCATACATTTCAGATAAAAATGTCTCATTTACTTGTTTAATCTTTCATTTTAACTCTCTATTTATTGTTTTACATTTCCTTCAATTTCTCTTTCTCAAATTTTCTCTTTTTCTCAAATGTCTCTTTTCACCAGTAAGTCCAAAATCTCATCAGCCTTTCATTGCTTTTTCTTTACTCTTTACTTTTAATGTTTGATTAATAAATCCCTCAATGTACTTCTAATTGATTGCCATTTCTCTTCCTCCATGGGAACATTATTTTTCTTATGTATCATTTTGAATGTCCTGTATGTGTATTTTATATTTTATTGCAATATTTTCTTAATTTTGAATTATTTCTTTCATGGTTTTATTTTATTTCTGCCAGTTTAAGTTCTCATTTGCTATTTGTGTTCTGTCCTGTTAAGTTTTTCTCCATTTCCTGTGTTTTGTGGGTGTAGTCCCAGGATGCGGGGCCATTCTGAGGAATGCTGGGTCCTCCTTTTGGCTATTTACTCCAGTCAGAAGTGAGATCCAGCATTATTTTTTTTAATTCATGCCTTGTTTCATGGATTATTTTTTGGACTTTTGTATTGAGACTTGTTCATTTTGGAGTTTTTTTTTTTTGCTACTTTGAGCATTTTTGTTCATTTATTTTTATTAAATAATTGTTTTTGATTTACAAAGATGATTTGGTGTACTAGTTTCTTCAATCAAAGGTTTTCACGGTTTACTTTCTTTGAGAGATATTTTTGATATTTTGGGACATATACCATAACTTTATTTTTGAAGCTTAATTCTCTTGTGGGTCAGCAAAGCCTAAGGCACGACTGTGGAGCTGGGATTAAGCCCACTGGGGGTGAGGCCTTTTTCAAGAAGGCAGAGGAAGCCTGGCCTTCTGTGGAGCATTTTGGAGGCCTCACACCCATTTCACAATGTCTGTGACTCCTTATCATAACACAATACTAAATACTGTGTAAAACAAAGTTTTGAAGAAGTTAGATCTCCTCATTTTGCTTTTTCAAATTATAAAAAAGTTAATAATTATTACAAAAAAATACTTTCCACTGCAGCCTCCTTTGTTGACAGTATTTCAGTCAATGAAAAAGATTAGATTTTATGGGATCTAAAATGCCAGATTGTGCTGAACCACGACAATACTGATTTCCTTACTACTTAGTATAAAGCAACAGTCACATATTAGTATGGAAAGGCTGCTGTCTCTTTAAAAGCATCTAAAAGTAAGTCTTAACCCTCCCAGCCTCACCAAAGTCTCCAATTATTGCAAAAAAAGTCTTCTGTTTATGCTGTCTTCCCTGTTATGTCATCTGTTCCTGTATCTGCTTCTGAACTCTTCGTACTATCTTCTCCAATGTTTACTATAGTTTGTTTTGAGCCACCAACTCACATCTGTGCTGCTGTGATTAAAGAGCCACATGTTCTTGTTTCAATTGCTTTCTATTCTGAACTCAGTTAGAGTGCCTGGAATCTGCCTCTGCCCAGCCAGAGTTCCAGAAAAATGCCACCATGTCAATGAGCTCTGGAATCCTAGAGGTGAGCACATATTCCAAAAGGTGAACATATTCAAAACTTACCCCTTAGTTTTTTTTTTTTTTTTGCAATCTCCTCATCCTTACTTGGAGATGTTCTTCCTGGTGTCCAGTTAGCTTTGCTGAGCCAAAGTCTTCTCTAATCTGGCCAGCCCAGCCAAAGTCTTCTTTTGTGTGTACTGAAAGAGGCTTTCACATTTGAAGTATCTACTCATTTTTCCTCATTTAAACTCTAGACGATACTTTGCAGCCTTTTTCTATTGAAGGGGAGACCAGAACTAAGTGCCATTGATAAACTTACTCTTAACTTTAGTGATGTCCCAGGGAATTTATTCACCTAGACAGTTTCTTGCTGCATTTCTAGGGCTTTGTTCAGCTACTTCTAACCTAAGGAAAAATGCTGTCGACCAACTGCTTCTTAGGAGACAGAAACTAGACTGATTTGCTATTGTTAGTCCTCTGTGGGGATTTTAATTCCCTGGTACTCTCCATGTCTGGTGGTGCACCACCGTGGAAGGCACACAATGGGGTATCACTTGATTTAATGGAAAAAGAAAGCAGATGAGTGTAATTTGTGTCCGGGGAATTCTGTGATAAAACAATCATAAAATAGGCAGCAGCTATGTTACAGCATTAAAGCAATAAAAATATGTGGAAGTCCTACAATGTTTGAAAATCTCCAACTAATGTAATTAAAAATGCTCTAAAGACAATTGTAGGCCGACAGTTAATCTCAGACAGTTACTTTGGAGAAATGTACAAGAATGTAATAGAATGGAACCTTAAAGACAACAAAAAGCATCATCTCCATTTTAAAATGTCATTAGAATTTGTGCCATGCATCAAATTCCCCTTAGGAATAATTTCGTCATCTGCAGTTGAGGGGTACTGCACAACACCTTTAGTTGATAGGTAGATATACAGAGAATGCTGTAGAACTTCATATTGTAGCAGAGAGCAGCACCAAAAGTGCTAATTAGTAATCTTATAAAGATGAGCGAAAACCTCAACTATGATGAGTTGAAAATTTCAACTATGTACTGGCATCTGAGGCTAAAATCAGAATTGCCTCGACATATTCAATGATATTCAGTTTTCATTTTCAATGACAGGCTAATCAGATTGGAGCCTCTTGGTATTCACAAGATCCTATGCAGCTGCTTAGTTCGCTAATGCCTTCAGCCGGCTCTGTTTCCACTCACAGTGCAGATGGACAAATGAATTGGCTCTTTAAACAAACTATAGTTTTTATTTGACAGAAAACTGCTGCTCTGTAATCTGTACGGTTCAGATTTATTGTCTCATGTGCCAAGTACATAGGCTAAAAGTACTGTGATTATCAAGTTCACGATTACATATATAGTCCTCATAAATTTCAATTATTATGTACAAACCTCTTGAAATTTTTGATTTTGACTACTAACAAAATAAAACATACAAAGTGAGAAGAAATACTATATGATATAAAGAGAAACCAAAAACTCATAAATACAACATCAAATAAACATATATAAAAGGGCTATCTGTACTGTGTAATTTATAGCACCACATGATAAACAATCCCTCACAACAGCCTAAATGTGGGGCTGTCTATATATCAATGTTAAAAGTTGCAAGTGGTGTTTAAGCTTCATATATCTTGATTTGGGAGTCTCTAACTCTGGAAGAAAGCATCCATAAGTTCAAAACCACACAGAATAAAACCTGAATCTAATGACATTTTAATGTGCAGGAAGCCTTTAAAAAAATTTGAATCTTATTATATTTTTCTGCTGAATCCAAATATATTTTTAGAATTTCTCAATAAGGTAAGGCGAAAAATGAAAATATTGTATATTAAAATTCTTGTAAAAGTTACTATTTTATAATCTTAAACTCCCTTGTCATGTTTGGCATTGACTAGGCCAACGTTTTCAGGGAAAAATTTCAAGTTAGAGTCCAAAAATTAATTGCCAATAACATGTTGCACTCCATTGTTTGGCATGACTTGAAAAAGGCACTGACTATTTCAAGATAGTTTTCGTTCAGCTTTACAATTTCCATAAAAGTTTATGCAAACACTTTTGATGCATATCCAAGCAGCTTTCTCAACTTTATTCAACTTTTCTTCACATTTTTCATCTTTTTAACATTTCTCTGATCTGGGGCCTCCAATGACATAAATGTAGGAGCATGAAAGCATGCATGTCAATAAATGGCTAGAAAAACAGAGTTATTGGGTGGAAGAAATGAAAGAACTGAAAGAATCATTCAATATTTTCAGAGATCACAGGCAATTTGACACAGCCATGAGGAAGCTAGTGAGGTTAGCCTGCTATCCAATACTCTATTGCTTGCAAAGAAGAATAATACACATTTTCAATGTACATCTCAGAATTAAATACTATAAATAACTCACCAAGTCTGTAATAAATCATGGACCATTAGTCTAGCGGCTAAATATAAATAAATATAAATTCATAACCATCATCAAGGATCAAGGGTCTTCAAGTATCTCAAGGATCGGTACTCAGGTCCCAGTAATTAAACAGTGTCCATGAGAATCCCATAAAAAGAAAAAAAAATACTACATAATAAAAAGTAGCCCCTTAACCCAATAGATTTTGTGATAAAGGTATCACAGATAAAGGAAAAATAGAACAATATAACATTAATACATAAATCCAGTAAGATAATGATGGCTAAAATAAATATTACTGCAGTATGCCCTGTAATTAGCAGCAAATAAAAATGGTAGTAGGAATAATTTAGTACATGAGACTACTGAACAAAGTGCAAAGTGCAAAGTGTAGTATAAATCACACAGAGTATACATCCAGATTTAGTGATGTTGTATTCATTAGTCTAATAGAACCAAGAAGAAGCTGTTCCTCAGCCTGGTAGTGCTAGCCCATGTGCAATCTCCTGCCTGATGGGAGGGGGGCAAACAGTTCATGCGCAGGATGAGTGACATCTTCCATAATGGATAAAGCTTTACTTATGCACCTGCTGGGGTAAATGTCCTCAGTACTGTGTAAGCAGCTGCCGATGATCTGCTGTGCAGACCTAAGCACTCGTTTCAGTGTTCTCCTGTCTGCGGCCAACCAGCTGCTGTGACACAATGTAATACAGGAGATAAGGTTGATCTCTACCACACACTTGTAAAAAGGAGGTCAGAATAGAAGGGCACAGACCAGCCCGCTTCAGCCTCCTCAAGAAGTAGAGGCATTGGTGGGCGTTCATTTCTTTATATTTGTAATATGCACACCCAGGTATTTGAAGCAGAGGACAATTTCAGCCTCTTCTTCATTGATGTAAAGTGGGAGAGGGGAGATAGCGCCAGTGCACCAAAAGTCCACAATCATTTCCTTAGTTTTCTTGAAATTGATGCTAAGGTTGTTGTCCTTACACCAAGCCTCTAGTATAGCCACTTCCATTCTGTATGCTGACTCATCAATATGAGTGACAAGTCCTACCACCGCTGTGTGATCTGCAAATTTCACAATGTGATTGTTCGGACACTGAGATATGCAGTCATAGGTCATCAGAGTATACAGTTTGGGTGCTCAGAAAGTCAGTGTTTAAAATGATGGTGGAAGATGTAATGCCATGGATTCTGACTGACTGGGACCTGTTTGTTAGAAAATCCAAAATTCAGTTGCAAAGTACTGAGTTTAATATAAGTAGGGACAGAGTGTTCACCAGCGTTTGGGGGATGATGGTGTTAAAGGCAGAGCTAAAATCCAGGAAGAGTAATCTGATGAAAGAGTCCTTTCTCTTCGGGTAGGCGAGAACCAGGGGCCTCATGCATAATGCCATGCGTAGAATTCGCACTATAACATGACATAAGCGCAAAAGCGGAAATGTGCTTACACACAAAAAAATCCAGATGCATAAATCTGTGTGAATGCCATCTTCCACTTTCTTCTGCTCCATAAATCCCGGTCAGCATGAAAAGTAACTCACGTGCACGCGCCTGCTGTCCCGCCCCAACTCCTCCCAGAATTACGCCTCTTTGAATATGCAAATCAATATAAATAGCCCTTAAGCTCAGCGTTCTGTGAAAAGACAATGGTAAAAGCAAGAGGGAAAATAGAAGAATCCAAGTGGAGGCAAGGAAAAACATACTATTTGTTGGTTTAAACAGTGGTATAAACAACAAAAGGAAGTTGATCGAGTGACATAGTGTGTTGGAGAAACTCGAAAGCTCAGGTTCACAAAGTCGCACAGTGCCTGAAATAAAAAAGAAGTTGTCACATATCAAAGTCGCCGTGAAAAGGCGAGTCGTAGCCCACCGTCTGAGTGTCACATGAAAGCTTATTAGGGTACAGAGAAACAAAAATGCAAACAGTGGGAAAAAAGCAGGAAATGTCAACTTTAATCTCGAAATTTCCACTTTAATCACGTAGTTTATTTTGTCATTAAAGTAGAACATCATAAACTTCATCTTATAATCATTTAATTTACTAGTTTCTCAATCCCATGGTAATTAAAGTAGCACGTTAAATGCTTTGTTTTGTATTTGATCTTTTATGTGCTCTATGTGTGTGAATCACTACATGGTTCCGGGCTTTCTCTTCCTCTGACAGGACACAGAATCCATTACATTCGTGATATTACAGCTCTCTGAATAATTAAAATACTGAGATGTATATGTGATATTTTCATGATGATAGGAGTTAAAGCATGTTATTAAACATGGGAACACGGTTGGGCAGTGATTGTTCATGTCGCCATGCGCAACCTTCGATGAAATACTTTATTGTAGCAGTACTGTCTCTTTCAAACGTACTAACCTCCAATTCCTGTCCTTACTTTTCTTTCTCCAAATACCCAATTGCCACACAATCAACTCTGTAATAGATGTTAAGCCATCAATAACTTAGAACGCCGATTCTTCAAAACTTTTAAGGAACATTGAAATATCTTAGTAGTATGTGTTTAATTATTCTATCCATCTATCCTTCCAGTGTCACGTCAGCACCAGCAAGAATACAGTGCGAGGCAGGAACAATTTGTGAACAAAGCTCCAGCTCCTCACTAGCGCTGCGGCACCGTGTAGTTTAAGTTTTATCTGTATAATATAATAAACATATTTTGCTGCATTTGATCTTAAAAATTATATTGTCATCATATGTAAATACACGCTTTATAAAGTGGCTCAGGTTGTGCAATATTATAACTATATCGCAAATTTACAGTGAGGTAATTATACTTATAAATACAAACAGTTCTGCAAGGAGCACTTGATGGACTGATTGTGTGAGTTTAGAGTTCTTGGAATGAAACTGTTTCTGAAGTGCGAGGTCAGTACAGGAAAGGCTCTGAAGCATTAGTCATATGAGAGCAGTTCAATAGACAGCATGGCTGAGGCAGCATGTGCTTGATGCTGTATAATTCTCTTTCTGATCAGCTGTTGTACAGCTGTGATTCACACTCAGATACAATGATATAAATATTCCAAGTGGTGCAGTGAGAGTAATATGGAAAAAGGTGATCCAATGTGGCAACACCTAATGGGAGCATCTGAATGAAGAAGAAGAAGAAGGTGCAGTGAGAGTAACAACACTAAAGCAGTTATGGTATTTGGAATAGTTTGACCATTCTGTGGACCATTATATTGTTATAGATTAATTACAATCAGATGCGTTAAATTAATAAACAATATGCGGTTAATTTCAATGTATTTATAAAGCTGCGTCAGGGATGTGGATCTAAAAAAAAAGGGTAACCACACAGGAACAGTAGCACTGCTTTGACGCTGGGTGCCACTAGTCTGCAAAACCAAGCGGAGAACTTGCGTACAACAGGGTATGAGCTACCGTGGAAATGTGCGTGGCTTTACGCCAAGTTTATCTGCACTGGCAATCAGAAGATTGCCGGTTCGAATCCTGTAAATGCCAAAAAGGACTCTGCTCTGTTGGGCCCTTAAGCAATGCCCTTAACCTGCAATTGCTGAGCGCTTTGAGTAGTGAGAAAAGCGCTATAGAAATGCAAAGAATTATTATTATTATTATTAGGTTGTATACATCACGATTTGAACGTGGAAATGTTATTACGCAATATTTTTGTGTGTACGCACCGTTTATACATGAGGCCCCAGATGAATCACAGAAGGGATGGCATCAGCAGTGGAGCGGTTCTTCCTATAAGCATATTAACGGGGGTCTACTCTTACATTGATGGTCTTTTCTATCTCCAGCATTAAAAGCCTCTCAAAGCACTTTGAGATTAGAGGTGTAAGAGCCACTGGGTGGTAGTTATTCAGACAAGACACTGTGGAGCTCTTTGGGACTGGAATGATAACAGGGGTCTTAAGGCATGTTGGTACAGATGCCTGGGAAAGTGAGATGTTAAAAATGCCTGTCAGCACCTCTGTTAGCTGGTGAACACAGTCCTTCAAGACCCTGCCTATTGAAAGACTTTAGCAGAGAAACACTCGCCAAACTGGTTTAAAGCACACCCCCCAACTCTGTCATAAAATTCAAAGACACTCAGTCGTAAAAGGGGGGCAAACACGAATGCCTCTCACCAAAGTAACACTAAATTACATTGCTGTGCCTAAATTACAAATAAAGACATACAAAATATTTATCAAGTAATATGCAAAATCTCACATCACAACACTCCACCCTGATGAATGTTTTTTACCATGTCTTTATAAACAGTCTTAATTGTTTAAAGAGTGTTGCATAACTTGTGCTTTGATTTGCAGTATTTGCTCTCCCAGTGTTAAAAGTTGTCCGTGACCATTTGTCCATTACATATCTTCTTTATTTCAAAGACAATCAGAAGAATGTGGATCTGCTCCTGATGACTTGTATCTGCTCCGGCTTGCTTCAACTGTTTGTTTAGCTCTCTGCAGTCTTCATATGTCATCAGATTTGGTGGTTCAAAATGAGACAAGTCCACACCTTCCACTAAACTAACCCACTACAATTTAGTCTATTGTGTGAATTTTTAATCTGTGCTTGTTTTGTGTCTAACTGCTAATTAGACCCCTGTCCCAAACTATCTGTTTAAGCATATGCAGCTGTACAATTAACATCAAAATTTGAAAGGTAATAAACCACAAGTGCCAGTACAACCACTTCTGCCCAAGTGAGAGCACATGTGCCACTGCATAAACTGTTCACAAACCAACTTATTTGGCCCCTCTTCATGCATTTGGGGTTGACTTAGTTGCCTCTTGTACTTTTCTACCCATGGTGTAACCTTTGACTGCCATCAGCCTTTACCAGTATAGGCTGGCATCACCACCATGAGACATCACAGCTATGCAACCCTCATCATTCCCCCTGTAGGCCACCCCTAGAGTTGTTTGCTCACCATATGCATACTCACTGTGCTAAACACCTTGGTTCAGAATTGGCCCACTGGTCCTCTGCTTGTACCACAGCTGAAAACCTCAGCAGGGCTTCCGTATTTTCCCAATTAGACTATACCTAAACATCGGACCCCATATGACTTGCAAATGTACCAGCTGCACCGGCTTTCCTGGAAAGTTCACCAATTTTCTTAGTATACCTTTTCTTATATTAATTATCCCACTTAATTAATTAATACCTAGAATGTATACTTTATGAACCCAAAATTAATCCCCTTATTTTGGCATTCCTAACTGGTTTGTTCAGTTTCCACCCCTTGGAATACAAATTTGATGCAGTAATGAACAAATCTTTCCTTTTAAACTATAGCTATTCTGACTAGTCCTATTATTATGTGACTTGTGGGCTTGTTACTCACTTAAACCCCAGGCGGTGTCTTTTTCTTGCTGTCTCTTCAGTTCTTCTTCATGTCTTTGTCTTTAGTCTTTGCTTGTTGTCTTTTCCTCTTTCTTTTTTTTCATTCCGCTATGTAGGCAGGTCTGCAAAATGGAAGGTGACAAAGCAGTTTCTGTCCATCTCATCTTCTTGGATGTCGACTTGGTGCCAATACTCAAAGTTTGCTTCCAAGCATTCATTGGAACAGCTTGGCCACTAGTGCCACTTCACTCTAATGTGCTAGTGGTAACCCAATCTCCTGCATGGATTTTACTCTGCTACTTGCCTTCACTATTTATTAACTGCACCAACCAAAGTCCATACAATCTTACAACAGAAGTTGCACTATTGCAAAAGGCCAGAAAATGGTAACAGAAATAACTATTTTCCCTTTCCTGTCTTCCTGCGCTACCCTTCTATTTTTTTTCATTTGCCTGTGTGTCTTTTTTTATTTTATGGTAACTGCTACCTGAAAGTGTGGGCTATAAGCTCTCCAAAATCCAAGTGCCAGATCCAGCATCTCTCCTAAAACTGACCTTTGTTCTTTACTAAAGACCAGCTCACTTTTCTCCATTTTATTACATGGAGTTTCATAGGCTGTCTTTTTAAACAACTGGTCAGTCAGATTTCGAATTCCTGAGCCTAAGTGTGTGTGCTTTTTAATTACTGCCGGCCCTAGCACAGCTGTTAGGACTTTCACACCCCTGTGCATTCCTGGCTTGCTGGCTGAGCTTGGAAACCTTCCTGCTGCACCATCCCCCATCCTTTGTTCTTTGGCTTGTCCTGGTTCATTCAAACCAACTCCTAATCTGATGCACTTTCTTTCCAACTCAGCCATCCTTGCATTAGCACTTTTAGACCTTTCACACACAAACACTTGAATTCCTTTCATTTCCATTGTTCTTTGTTTAAATTCCACACTTTCTTTACTCAGTATCCTTAAGCCATTTTCCAGTTCATGCCCTCTAGTCAACAATTGCCATTCACACTCACCAGCTTCTCTGCCTTCTATCTGATTTCTTTGTCCCAAATCAAATTTCAGTGCAGCACTAGTTACCTTATTTAACAGTGGTGAAATATCTATCGGTGTAGCATGTTCTTTAAATACTGGACAGACCACACAATTACCTGGAGATTGTGGTGCAGTGGAGAATAATAATGGAAGAAAACATCCTTGCTGTTTTCCCTTCCTTTCATCTCTCTTCTTTTCCTCACACTCACATTCCCACTCTTTATCTGAGCACTCATCTGTCTCATGTAAGTCACCCACCCATGTTTTAGGGTTCCAGTCCGATCCGGTTACTATTGCCCTAACTTTCACCATGGGTGGTTTTCTCTCCTTGTTTCCCCTGCTTTCTGTGCTTTCCATTTCAGCAGTGGGTGTTCTACATGCTAGCACTTCACAATTATCACACCAACTGTTACATTGTTCAAAACCTTCACACAACATTCCACAACTTTCACTTTCATTCACTTTGCTATTTTCTTTCTCATACTGATCTTCCTTATTACCAGTAATACAAGATAGTAAACCTTTTATAACAGCAGCAGTCTTCTTTATACCAGATTTCTTTTTTCCTGATTTTAATCCTTCCAGACCCCTTCCATTTTGTGGCATGCTCAGCTCAGCTTCTGCTTTCTCTACCTGCACTACAGGTTTGCATTTCCTAGCTTTAGCTTGCTTGCTTCTGCCACTCCACTGAAAGATGACTGACTTTAATATGAATTTAGGCATTTCTGAGTCTACATTTTGCTCTAATACAATTTGCCACCTTCGTTATGGGTTGGCCTACTTTTGCCCCTGTAAGCAAACATACACATACATACACCAAGATTCTAAACAAATAAGTGCCGAATGAATGATGCATGCATGTCTCATCACTCTCTAGCACTTTAACCACTTAAATGTCATATGAATGATGCATGCGATGTTCCACCACTCTCTAGCACTTTAATTAGGGACTCACTACCACCAGCACTAACAAACATTCGGGTGTCATTGTGACACACATGAAGTCTCTACACTTTGTTGGTTATATTCCATTCAGCAACCAAACAATGTTTACTTCCACCTCATTTGTACACTGGATGCCCTAAAATTCACATACATAAACACACATATACATCAACAGTATTTACAAACAGGATGCAAAACATGGTTACCCCAAAATCCTGCCGGACTACGCCAATTGTTTTATCTTGGTAGAGTAATATATATTGCTCTACTTTCCCCTATTGTATTATTAATATGTAGCCTTTGTCAGAATGCCTGATTTCACAGGCTTACCACTGTTTATAAGGTATTATAGTATATAACTTATCCCCACCTTCCCTTCTATATCTATATGCAATTAGGTGTAATAAAAAGACAAGCAGGAATTAAGTTACACATAAAATAATGTATTATTGATAATATTCATAAATAATAACAGTATGCAAAGTACATTTGAATATTGGCAACCATACAACCTGATTAAATGGTGATGTGTAGTTTTATGCGGCACACAGACTTGTAGTTATTTAAAATGTCTCTAGTTAAGGCATCACTGGTGCTCAGCTTTCTTCAGAACAGGCTGTATGCCTGTCCCAATATGGCTGCTAAACTGTGGTCTCCATTGTGTTGTTCTTTCAGTTATGGGGTGTGATGGTCTTCATCAGTTTGGTAAGACAGATACTTCTTCATCATATGTTGGTTAGTAAGAGATGCTTCTTTCAGATGTTAGTAAGAGAGAAAGAATGTGGTTGAGCAAGCAGATTTATAGATTCTTTGTCCAATCCCTAGAGCCAATAGGACATCATGGTACTTAAAAGCTTCTGATCCAAGCCAATTCCAAACAGCCATACTTCAAACCAATGGGGGAATATAACATCTTAAAACCTGCCATCCCCCCCGAACCCCCCCCCCCCCCCCCAAGACCATATGTTAAAGTAACCTGGCTTCCTTGGGGGTGTTGTGGGGGGGGGGGGGGGGGGGTGTTGAAAGACTTTAGCAGAGAAACACTTGCCAAACTGGTTTAAAGCACACCCCCCTACTCTGTCGTAAAATTCAAAGAAACTCAGTCGTAAAAGGGGGGCAAACACGAATGCCTCTCACCAAAGTAACACTAAATTACATTGCTTTGCCTAAATTACAAATAAACACATAAAAAATATTTATCAAGTTATATGCAAAATCTCACATCACAACACTCAACTAATTAAAGACAACATCGGAGAAGCTTAATTTGATCTAAATGTAAGGTATATATGGGTGTCATCTGCATATGAGTGAAAATTAACATTATGTTTCCTAATGATAGATCCCAGTGGAAGCATATAAAGTGAAGTAGTAGTTCCTTCAGACTTCACCCAGGTATGACTGTCACTGTAGTTTCTCTAGTAGCCGTATCCCCCTTTACTTATGACTTATCCAGCTGAGAATGGAACTCTACTCACAACTCCAGTAGAATAAAGCAAATATGCAAACAGAAAGCAGGCTTAATTAATTTTAAATTTTAAGCTTGATTTTACTAGTTAATGCCATACAAAAAATGCATATAGAGTGTGGCAGATGGCTCTGTTCTTGCATTGCTATGACAGAAAGCTTTGTGGAGACTAAATGCATTCTCTTTGAAATTAGCATGCCCTTTATCATTCTTTATTTTTTTTTTCTACATATATGCTTTTTAGTCAGTCAGTCAGTCATTCTCCAACCCGCTATATCCTAACACAGGGTCATGGGGTCTGCTGGAGCCAATCCCAGCCAGCACAGGGTGCAAGGCAGGAACAAATCCCTGGGCAGGGCGCCAGCCCACCACAGGACACACACACACACACACACACACACACCAAGCACACACTAGGGACAATTTAGGATTGCCAATGCACCTAACCTGCATGTCTTTGGACTGTGGGAGGAAACCGGAGCACCCGGAGGAAACCCACGCAGACACGGGGAGAACATGCAAACTCCACGCAGAGAGAACCTGGGAAGCGAACCCAGGTCTCCTTTATATGCTTTTTATTTCGTTCATTTTATTTTTTTGTATGACTGCAGTGGGTATGTGTGCTTGCAAAAAACCTTGTTTAGAGGCGATCATTTACTAACATGTCTGAAATTTATTTTTTATATACGTAATTTCTCTAAGACTTCTATAGTTTGTTTCCTTTAACATTACTACTAGTGCTGCATTGGCTCTCCAGGCAATAAACTCTATAACTAACTGCTGCATAATACTGGCCAGTTCATTAACTGGGCATTCAAGATTGCTTGCATTTACTTGCAATGCAGACATTTTCAAAGTAAGCCTGCACCACCCATTTTAACTCATGTCTTGTTATAGAAATGTGCAGCAAACAGATTTTTTTTTAATTGTTAAAACACCAGGAAACTTTCAATCCAGAAAGAGTAGTTATACAGGCTGAGTAGGTAAATAGAGTCAAAAGAGTTACATAGATAGAAGTTGTAAATCTTCAAGCAGCTAAGAGATCAAAACCAAAAGAAAAGTTGAAAACAAATGAAATTGATAAAAAACTAAACATTTTGTGCCTGTGATAATTTTTCCTATATAAACAAAGTGCAGACATCGAACAGCATTTCACTCTTATAAAGGTGGCTACTTTAATGTCACTGATGTAATCTCTCAAAATGGCAAAAATTGTAAAATCATTTAATTCCTGACAGCAATGACATATTAAATACATGTGTTGTTCATATTTCTAATGTGTTGCTCCTTTGGTGTGCTTTTTACTCTTCTATCTTTCAGTTATTTGAATTTTTTTCTTCTTTTTAATTGAAGGTGTGAATTCCACTTGACTTGAACAAATGAATGACCCAACTATTCTATATCAGTTTTATGTACTGAAGGCAAATTTACCTATCCATCTTTCAATCAGGAAGACACCAGTGCTTTGATTGTTTTCATTTTGTTTGTTTGTTTTTTTTTTCATTCTCCCTCAATCTGTCTTCATTTTTTTCATGTCTGCTCTTTTTCCTTTTTATCGCTTAATTGTGTTTTTGAATGTTCAGGTCTTCCTTACAAAGAAGGTCTCTCAGGTGCCGTTGTTATTAGAGCTACAGCTATATGAGAAGCTTATAAAAATATTTGGCATTAGTTGCTTACACACTGGCCCTCAATTTCCTTTTGCAATTGTTTTTCTATATTTGAAGGTTTTCCAAATTTTTATTGACATGGCAAAATAATTATTTTGTTTTGCTTTGTATTTTTTTCATTTTAATTTGAATATTAAGTTTGTTTGAATTTCTGATTTGTTTACTCGTAAATTTGTTAAATACTCATTTGGATTTGTGATTTAGCTTTCATGGCAAATTACTACTGAATCTGACAGCAAATGTTATATACAGTATTTGAATTTTATTTCTTCTGGTGGCTGTTTCGTGTGCCTTGAATACACTACAGCTTGTTCCAGTTGCCAGGGTAACCTTTCTGTTGTTGGGGGACATAGCGCCCAAGTTTGTGACCTGCTGAGAACTGCAGTGGAGGGTTTAAATAGCCGCCCACTTCGCTGTGCCGAGTTGCAGATAAAATAAAACCTTTGCTAAACACTTTGCAAATATTTCTTTTCTGAATTGATCTATTGGGTTCCTGACTTTTGTTTTATTCTTTTGAACTTGATTTTTGTCTTGCTCTTTGACTTTGTTGTTTCAGCCCTTAATGATCTCCTGGGTTTGATGCCTTTCAGTTTTGCATCTCCCTCCTGGTTTACTATTAGAAATCCTATTGATTTCCTGACAGCTTGGATCAAGAAAATTAGTGTCCCCAACATAACATGTATTTTTCTGGATATGCAGAGAGTGCAGGGGGAAGTTAAAGCTCTGGATAAAAAAGTAGGAGAGATTCAGACTGCTGCTTATCACTTGGCGTTGGCAATTAACAACATCACAGCTGCAATTTATGTGGTTGCAACTGCAACTCCTGGCACCACATACAGTCATGAAAAAGAACATTCAATATTGCATCCTGTTTGCTACTCTGATGATTCCAATGAGTGCAAGGTTCTTTTTAAAGCAACGTCAAATGATATTTAAAATGCAACCTGGCACTTATCTGATTGATTGTACAAAACAATCTGCTATGCTATTCGTTTACAATATTCTTGAATTTCAAATGCTGGCCTGGATGGGCTGACGTGTCTCTAATTCCGGTGTTCAAACAAGAGTAATACAGGAATTAAAGATGAGCAAGCGAGACACAATATCAGGTAAACACTCAAGTCAGTTATTGAAGTATGTCAAAAGATGGGCACTCATTTATCTGAGGGAAGGCTGGAATGTAATTAGGAAAGGGGAACCTAGTGATCATGTTGCTGAAACTAAGAGCAACCCAGAGCATATGAAGCTGGAAAAAACTTCATTTGGGCTTAAAGAAAGTCAGTGTAAAATAAAAGAGCTCTTGTGCTTTTCTTACGGTTAGGCTGGGTACATGGTGTCCTAATGCACAAAGCTGCAGGAAAACTAAAACATCCACTCTATGTTTGGGTTAGCAGGGTGGGTCCTTGTAGTCAAATCCTGTGTCAAAATCCACCAATGCTTCAGTGTTCATCAATTTTGGAGCCACTGACCCTAACCCTTAGCCTACCCCTAACCCTAATTTTATTAATTCTTTTTTTGACTGAGCAAACAAATGAACATTTCTTCAGTGCTTTTGAAGTTCAAACTACAAATACTTTCTGTGGAAGGTAAGCTTATTGCCTCTAGGTATTTAGAATTTACTACCCCTATACTGAAGTTAAAAATCACACTCTTCCACAAACAGCAGCTAATATTTTATATTATTCAGTCCCTTGTGCCCCAAATCATGGGTTTTCCATGGCCACAAAAGAATACAAAAGAAGTACACCCCTACATAAACACAAAGTATTTGCATTATCCCATCCCATATATTATAGAAAATGTACGGGAAGCTTTTGTTCACTCCACCAATAGTCCTCTGGAATAGGTTTTACTTTTTGTTGAGAAAGAAGATGGCGGTTTATGTCTGTCTGTGCATTGATTATCGAAAACTAAACAAAATAACCATAAAAATAAACTATCCTCTCCCAATCATCTCATTGCATTTTTCCAAGTTGGATCTTAGATGTGCCTATAACCTTATCTAAATCTGAGATGGGGATGACTGCATTTAGTATTCCTACAGGTCATTATAAATACAAAGTCATGCCATATTGATCAGCTAACACACCCATAGTATTTAGGTCATTGGTTTATGATACTTTCAGAGATGTAGGAAATAAGTGTTTTATTGTATATAGATTACATTTACATTTTTTGCATTGATTTCAATACAATTATTCATTGAAGAAAAGTGTTGCTTAGTTTGCAGCAAAATCTATTTGTGAAACTTGTGAAGTGCGAATTTCACAAAGGAAAGATTATGTTTTTAGGTATGAGATTTCCAGGATGGGACTGACTATAGATGATTCAAAAGTAAAAGCCAGTCTTAACTAATCTCCTCCTAGAAATCTTAAACAAGCATAAACATTTGTTGGCTTTGCCAATTACTATCAAAGATTTAATAAAAACGTTAGTAGTATTATTTCACATTTTAACTAAACAAGATCAATAAAATATTTGTTTGGACTAAAGAGGCAATGAGCAAATAAAAAGCTTATTTATCTCAGCTCCAGTTCTTAGACATCCAGATTTGGAATTACTCTTTATAGTCGAGGTGGATGCCTCTAGTGTCAGGCTGTGTTATCCCAACATAGTCCAAATACCTGAGTTATACATCGATTTGCCTTTTATTGGAAAAAGTTAAGTTGATTGGAGCAGAACTAGGATATTAGTGTCACAATTAAGGTTGAAATTTGATGTCTTAAAGCCTTTTTTCCTGTTATGGATGTCATTTTTGTGTACCATTGTTAAGGTCGCGTCCCAAATTTCCAGCGGTATGGTTTCAATGTCAGCCTTTTGCACTGAGCCTTATCTAATCTGTGGATAAAAACCTCTTTACATTTTTGAATTCTCTTGTGATTATTTTTTGTGTCCTGCCTGGTTTTTGATGTCTTGCCTGATTATTGACTGTGATTTTTGCCTCTTGCCTGGGTTTTGGTTCCTTCATTTTATTTTTATTTGTTTTGCCTTTTGTGTGCAGCTCCCGGTTTAACTCAAGAAACCAGAGAAAAACTAAGAAACCAAGAAACCTTAGAAGAGTGGAGACATTATTTGGAAGGGGCTAAGTATACTTTTTCCATTTACAAAGACCTTATAAACCTGATGTGCCTAAGGTCTGCTAAAAGATTAAAAGTGGGTATTGTTTTTTAGGTACTTTATCTTCTTGATCTCTTATAGACTAGGTAGTAAGAATTGTAAAGCTGTTGCTCTGTCTCGATGATATGATCCCATCAACAATTCTGAAAAACCAGTGTCTATTATTCCAGAGAATAAAATCTTTAATTCTTTTATTCCAGAATTTGAGGATCTCAAGAATAAGAACAGAATCAGGCAAAACAATGGTAGTGCTCCTGCTTTTTTCCAACAGGAAGATTGTATATTCCATATAACTTCAGATCACAAGTACTTGATTTATGTCACCAAATGGTAATATTTAGGTATTCTGGTGTTATACACATGTTGAATAGAAAAACCCTACATTCTGGTGGAAATAAATACCTAGCTGTGTGTGAAAGTTGGTGTCATACCAAAACCCACTGTAGATTACCAGTTGGATTGCTTCCAACCTTAATAGTTTCCAATCAGTGGATAGACTTCTTTTCACGATTTTGAAAAGCCTTTTGTATGAGGTTCAATTGTATTGTGAATTTGACTTTGGGATATCACTCTGAAGCACATGAACAATCTGAGCGGATTAATCAGGACCTTGAAAAGTATCTAAGATGTACAGCCTATTCCATCCAAAGTAATTGGGCAGACTTCTCTGTCTATTGCCGAATTTATTCAAAATATTCTAGTTCACTCACCATTGAAGATGTCTCCCTTTGAATGTATTCATGGTTTACACCCAAGATTTTTCAAGCCCCCATGCTTTCTGAAAACCCTGCGTTTCCTGTTATGTTCGAAATCTTTATTCAAAGTGGTTATGTATCAGACAATGTGTCCAGTTTCATATTACTTGTCAAGTCCTGTTCACTTTAAAATCCATTCAATCTTTCATGTTTTCTGGTTGCAGCCGGTTTCTTGTAGCCTGTATTATTCCATCCCCCCCCCCACCCCCCTTCCACCAGCAGTGTATAACGGGTATTAAGACTATGAGGTCCTATCTATCCTGTGTTCTTGATGATGAGGTCCGGTGATTGAATATTCCATTGGAAGGGCTATGGACCCAAATTTCACTCTTGGGTTCGAAACAATGTCCTTCACACCTTTTGTCTCATTTCCACTCTCAGCTTCCTTCTAAGCTGAATGGATGCATCTGGAGATAGTGTTGTTGTTGGTGTTAATGTTATAATTTTGAACTTAATTTCTTTTGGTAGCAGTCTAGTGTGCCTTGAGTGCACAGCAGCTTGTTTAAGTTGCCTGGGTAACCTTTCCCATCAAGTTAGTTCTCTGTTGGTAATTGCAGCATTACATTTAAATAGCTTCCAACTTTTGTGTGTTTTTATCTAAGCTGTGGATAAAATAAACCCTTTGAAAAACTTTTCATGATTGCTTTTTGTTTTCTGAATTGAACTTCTGGGTTTCTGACTTTCATTTTGTTCTTCTGACCTCAATTTTCATCTTGCTCTTTGGCTTTGTTGTTACAGCACCAATTGATCTCCCAGTTTTGACCGTTTTTCTTTTTCACATCTCTCTCCTGGTTTACCCTTTAAAACCCTTGTTGATTTCCTAACACAGCAGTAATTAGATCAAGGATGACACCATTTTGTAACTGCCCGTTTACAATTCATCTACAACTTGTGCATATTTCAAGATAGCACACAGTTAAACTTTACTAGTTTAATTTCACTTGCTTCATATTCCACACAATAAAAACACAACATGCATAAATATAACATTACCTATTAAAATTTATTTTTGCTTTGTAAAGGACATTTTTCTATTTAAATGTGCCACAAATATGTATTTTGTACCTATGGTGGAACAAACTACACACAATTTTTCTTTATTTTTTCTTTTATCTTCCAAGTTATCTTTTATTTCCTCATGTTTATATGTAATTCTGTAACTCTCTCCTCTTTAATTGTTAAATCTGATGACAGCTTAAGGGCTCTAGTACATGTAATTACCTGCCAAGCCAGGCGTTGGCTTCATTCTCCGATCCTCTTTTCTCTTTCTCCCTCTCCATACCGGGTGGTTGACAACCTTACCATCAATGATGTCATCTCTGGTGTCCATCTCTTCTGCACAGTTTGTTCTAATTTTTGTTCTTGCTCTTTCATGACTTTATTTTTGTTTATCCCACATGCCTATCCAGTTACACGAGGACAATTTAGAAATAACCTAATGTGTGGCAGACCAGGCAAAAGGTTAGCCATGCTAATAGTTCTGTAAGACAACAGCTCTAAACATGGCACCACCATGGCACTCCAAAATTTAAAGCAGCTTTAATAAACAAAAAAAAGGTAGATTTGTAGATTATTCTCATATTATATAGGATGTGTCATTTTTTGTGCAACTTAAATGGTGGATTTTCATCTTCTGGGTTCAATCCAGTTTCGTTTAGTATATTCAGTGCTTATGCATTTCATAATGTAATTACTGAGATTCTGAACAAAATTTCAGAAGAGTTGCAGCTTTTTCAGATAAAAAATTACTACTGAGCAAAAACAGCGGTGGAAATATGGGTATGTGAAAGGATCAACTACATTTTTTACTGCAGTAGTAGATGGTATAAAATTAAAAAGAATTTATAAGAGGCAAGGTTTTATTTTTTTCATGAACTCTTCAAAGCCCAAGTAGCATGAAGTTTTATCTTGATACAGGTATCAATAATAAAACAGATACAGTACACTACTGGTTCAATGTATATTAGTCAACATATGAAGGAAAATGTTTTTCAGTTAAACAAATTTTCATGATATGGTCATAAAAACAGAGATGAGAAATTATTTTATTACTAAAGTAAATGTACGGTGTGAAGTGTATAAAGTCATGCAGTGTTCATCTTCAAAGATGTGTGCTGATTTACAGTCTGAGGCAAACGGGCATTGTGTATTGTAAAGCCTTACATTCAGCGTCTTTGGGCTTATGCAGTATTTTCTTGCTTTTCCTCTATCCTGAAGAAAAGGAAAAAAGAATTGCTGCAACCATCTCTTAAGAATGAATTATGAGTCATACTAAACAGATGGAGAAATGTAATATGTTTAACAGTTTTCTAACCTGAGAAACCACTTGTTTCCAAGCCCATAGTCCTGTCCCCATATCCCCAGCCTGGGCCACATGCATCGAGGAAGTCTTCGTTCCAGCATAATGGTTGTAGCCACGATCTGTAGAGAGTTATAGTAAACTTTAGACAAAAGTTTATTAATACTTTATTAAATATACATTAATTAATAAAATGACCAGTATATTAATTTATATTAAATAAAAGATGAAAATCTTTATATACTGTAAATAGAGTTTAATAAAAATGCCAGCATGTCAAATTGAGCCAATATGATCCAACTGCAGAGCCACAGCACCATAACATCTCTGTAGGTCTAGGCCAACAGTTGTAGGCCAGCAGTTTGAAGACGGAAGTGACGTAACCATTTCTAGGCAAACACAACATTCGAGCACAAAGCAAATTCAAAGGTGGCAGAAAGCAGCTTGGTATTGTTGTTATTATTATTATTATTATAAAAACGGTACAGTAGGCAAAACATTTTCAAAACAGATTGAAAAGTTAACGTAATGTTACATGTACAGTATGTTCCGTTTGTTGTTTGGCTAGCAGCTAATCATTAATGACTGTAGCACTAGTTACGGTGCTGTTCAGTTTGGCTTGTAAAAACTGGGGTGATTGACAGAACCCAGTACTTTAAGATGATATTTAACATATATTAAGATCTTTTAAGTTTATTTCAATTTATTATTAAATATTTTATTGTATAAACTGGATTAATCCATCCATTTCTTAACAAATGTTGATGTAGTTTTTATTTTGCTTTTAAATCTTTTTCTGTTTTTTCTGTTTTTATGAAACAATCCACATGTTCCTGTTTGGTTTAGATGTGAGGATTTTATTAAGATCTTTAATGAGAAGGCAATCTGGGGATAAGGTTGAACATTTCTACGCCACCTTATAATAATAATGTCTTCTTTTTCAGCCAGTGTCAAATGAGGTTGCTTTTGAGAAAACCGAGCAATTAAAATCTTTTCCCAAACTGAATATTAAGACTTTGGTACATTCGTTAAATGGTCTAAATATTCTACATGCCTGCATATTCTTACTACATTTGTTAAAGATCTTTTACCCTCTCTTTGGTAAACCACATTTAAAAATCTGTTGTTAAATCTTGGATATGTACCTAAACTTTTTACAATGGCTAATAACCTCCTTTTAAGAAAAAAAAACTATTGATCCCAATGAGCTATCAAATTAGACATCAATTTTCTAATCTTTCTTTTATCTCTAAAGTTTTGAGAACGCTGTAGGTAAATAATTATCTTTATTTTTGCAAAAAAAAAAAAAAAAGTTATGTCTTTGAAATTAAATCAATAAAATAAAAAAAAAATTCAGTCAGGTTTTAGATAAAACCATAGTACAGATAATGCTTTAGTCAAAGTATTCAATGATTTGAACTCCACTCCACTGACCATGCCTGCATTTTTAGGCTTTTAGTATTAGATCTAAGTGCTGCATTTGGTATGTTAGATCAGGATATATTCTTTTGATCCGACTGGAAAAATTTGTTGGTATAAGTTGCCAGGCACTCAGTGGATTTAGATCTTAAGTAACTTCTTATCAGTTTCTACATATAAATATTGAATATTCTGAGATAACCAGGGTAAAGTATGGAATCTCTCTGAGTGGGTCCAGTGCTTGGTCATTTACATTTTCCTTTATATATGTTGCAAGTATGATATTAGTTTCTGTTTCTGTATGGATGATTTTCAGCTCATCTACTACATGAAGCATCTTAGTTTTCTAAAATATAAGCTTGCCTAATAGACGTTAGATGAATGTTATCATTTTTAAGCAGATGCACTGGACTACATCAGTGACCTCCTCTATCACTCTGTTCCTGTTTACCCACTAAGGTCTTCTGATTCTGGCAATGTTGTTGTGCCCCATATTAACCTGTGCTCTATGGGGGACAATGTCTTCAACTCTATAGTGCCCTGACTTTAGAATTGTTATACTATGTTTTGTTATTAAGTTTAATGTCACTGTTCTCTGTGCCCACTGTTATGGACTCATTCATACAGGCCGACCAAGTATGGTACACAGGGGCACAGCATCAGCATTTATAATTTCAGAGCCAAGCACAGGACAAGAGAGCCAAAGACATCTGGAGAATTTAATAGTCAGCCTAGAGACAGACTAGTATATTTATGTCTTCTGTCAGCACACCATTCTCTTTCCTTGTTGGGAGAATGAGAACTGTATGTAGGCATTGTGCTATTCCTGTATTTTTGAAGGTGGGGTTTGAGTCCTTTCCTGTTCTTGTTTGGATCCGGAGCCAAGAGCCTGCACATGGTGCAACCAGTATATAAGAATGGACCTATGGCCAACACACTTTGAAGCTGCCGGGCGGAAGATTATATCTTCCGTCCGGTTAAAATCCTTTCAGCGTGGCAAACAAAAGATGGCAGACTGCGTAGGTCAAGATACCCACATGCTTGATATGTCTGTCATAAGCTTCCCGTTTGTAATACCGCATGAACCCGTCAATAAAGAGCTAAATTATCCTTTTTACTTCTCGTGTAATCTTGTAACCGTCTTATTGCATGCTGGAGGGGGATAATACCTTTTTATTTATAATATTTAAATTCAGGTTAATTAAAATGCCGCAATTGAAAATAACAAATTTCCAGAGAGCTAATGCCTCTTAAGGAAACAAGAATGACCTACCTAAGTTAATGAATCAGCAGACTCAATTTTTAATGATTTTAAAAATGTCGACATGTTAAATGGTTCCCAAACACAAGGTAAAGGTTAATAGTGTATTTTACAAAAATGCTCCATATTGTTTAGTTTGATTTATGACACAGCGTGATGGCAGAAACCCTCCAAACTTCACAATGATACAGAAACCCTCAAAACTTCACAGTGACATGTACCAAAACCTTCTGAAACCTTCCAAATGTTATCTTCCAAAGCTCTGTCCTGAAACAGTGGTGAATTCAGTTTCCAACAACATTACTTGCTGAGACCCGCTGAAACCTTCTGAAACTCATCTTCCAAAACTCTATCCTGAAACTGCGATGACGTTGTTTCCATCCTGAAAATGCAGGCCTAGATCTGCGGTGACATATGGTGGTGTGGCTCTGTAAGTGGTTGCTACTCAATTGAACTGTACATTTACAGGTCCTTCAACGAACATCAGAAAAGTGTGATTATGTATTCATCATTAAACAGAATGTCTGAAACTTTATTGTTAAAAGGAAGAATTAACAATTTATTTATTTCCAAGGAAAGGTAGAACTATTGTGGTCTATAAAGAGATGCAAGATATGCCCACAGTTCACTAGATGTTAGCTCACATCTAAGGCTGCCCCAGATGGGTCTCCCACAAGGTTGCCTGTGAATTGTAGCATGAACTCAAAGCTCTGTTGGCAGAACTCTCTGATGCCACTGGGGAACTCTTTTAAGAGGCAGACTATTTCTGTGAGGATCTGGCTGACCTGGAAGTGCTACAATGATACGTTCCTATAATGTTAGATACTCACTCAGAGAGTGCAGTGGAGTTGGTAAATGAGCACAGGCAAGGGATCGACTACTAGAGAGAAAAAGAAGTTCAGAAAAAAGGGAAGAATGCTGGAAAAAATAAGGAAAAAGCAGGACAGTGTTTGTTGGGGAGACAATGGATAGGAAGGACTTCACTGTAAATTTAGATGTACAGTATAAGATATGAAAGTTGTATTTCTCATGTTTGAACCTAAACCCATCTCTCTATGGTAACCTTCCTATGTGATTTTATGTGGATTTTATTTTATAAAATCATCTTGTCTTTATATATTGGTCTTGTCTAATGATGTAATTGATTTACCTATAATGATAAAAAAGCACAGCATTTGCTTAAAAGTCAACCCCAAAGATTTACTAACATAGTACCAATATTGCAGAGACAAATGTAATGATCCAGCTGCCATTTCTCTGCTATGTGACCAGACCACAAGAAGAGAATTCTCTCCTTCTAAATTTCGTTAGAGATTTTGTAATGAGCAGTACTGTGAAGTGAAGTGACTTTTTTGAGTTTTACTACAATGTTGTTTTAATGAACATGAACAATTAATAGGACAAAGTATCAATAAGTATATAAATCATAAAGGAAATCAAACAATGAGCTTGCTAACTTTTGTTGTGGCCTGTTGATAATCCAAACCATATATATCTCTATATTTTGCACCTATTACTCTCCTCACTTTTTCACACCACACTCATTGCAGCCAGGCTGGACATTATAGCCATGATGGTACATGTTTAGACTTATTTCCCACATAATTTAAGCAAGACAGAAGTCCCTTTGAATTAGGTTTAGCACTAACAGACAGAGAAACCACGTTGATTAGTGCAGATTAGAAGAGGTCCACAACTCCAATTGTTCAACAGGAGTTTTGTCAGATTCTGCCTGGCACTACATAAAGTTTTGTTTACTTTCCGAAATCATGTGACAATCACTATTAAGAGAACTAATCCAGGAGTTTTGGTACTTCAATGCTCATTTCTATTATCTAATCTTGACTTGCAAAAACTGCGGTGGGCTGGCACCCTGCCCGGGGTTTGTTTCCTGCCTTGCGCCCTGTGTTGGCTGGGATTGGCTCCAGCAGACCCCCGTGACCCCGTAGTTAGGATATAGCAGGTTGGATAATGGATGGATGGACTTGCATAGAGCACATTTTCAAAATGGAAATACAAAGCAAACAAAAAAATGGTGACACTAATGATGAGGTGGATAATTTATAAGTAAATAAATTATTGTTTTTTAATCTCTTAAATCACTTCTTTTTTGACATACAGTTTGAATATAAGGAATACTACAGAAGAATGATTTAAGGAGAACTCATTAAGTTACCTGTGCTCTCCACAAGTCATCCTTCTCCTTTCTCACCCTTGCGAATGTATTTCGTTGCATGGCACTGAGTAGACTCATGAGAAGAAGGAGGGCAAAAACAGTTAAGGCTGTATGAAGAACTTTTACAATGCTTGGTGTCCACACTGTAGTATTGATAGGTATGTTCAGTAATCCCAAGGACATTTTATACTCAAACAAGAATACTGTAGCAAAATCAGCAAAGTAGACATCTGCCGAAGGATTCTGAGTCATATAAGCCATCCAAAGTGCTAAAAGTGAAATAATAAAATGTAAAGAATATCAGTTTATGCTTGGCAGTAAAATGTAAATAAAATAAATACAATTAAAGTGCCAGATAACATTTACTTAATCTCCTTTGTATTTTTTACATACCTGTGCTGAAACCAATCAGGGTAAATACTAATAGCCAGAGGAACTTCAGGAGATCACTGAAAATGACCTGATAAAAACATAACAGCTAGTTATATCTAACAAATATGATGTTTACAGGGTTAACTATATCTTTAGTTCAATGTTTTATTTTATAGAAAGATAAGTTAACTATGAAACGTAATCAGTATCACAAATTTGTATGACATTACAAATAGCAAAAAAAGGAGGGCACCTTTTGTGGTATACATCAATTAATTCTGTCATTAACCTATTTTACCATAGCAAACTATATATCATTTAAACTAAATTTTTCTTTCACATTAAATTAAACATCATTTGCTGTGTGCTTGCTTTCAGCAACTCCCATGACATGATCAAACTGCTCAATATATTGTATTTAAAGAGTATCATCCCAGCAATTACAAGTTTCAGTAACTTTATTTCACAAAAATATTAATTCAGCCTGTCTCTGGCAGAAGAATAGACACAAATTCAAAATGTATATAGAATATAAACTGTAATTTTTTTTTCTTTTAGCGGTGTGGAAGGAAGTTTTAGGCAGGTTTTGCTGCCCACTAAGAAATAATTTCTCCATTTCCAAAAATATTGCTTGTATAAACTGCTATATTATAAATATGAGTCTTAGTGCTCAAAATTGACATGGTAATTGCAAATATAAACATGAGAGATGCGTTCTCTTCTTACACATTTCACAGAAAATGTAAACATGATAGATATACTATGTTACTTTTAAATAAGAGTGGTGTTTGTAATGACCCAGCAACAACAACAGCAACTATCTAATTGGTTAAAACAAAAGTCATAAAAATAGAATATTGACATGGACAAAACTCCCTGACATGGCAATAATCAAGCACTTGGACATTAATTTACTATACCTACTGCACACTAGTTATGCTCCTACATAAAAAGCCAAAGGGGCACAGCCCCAATAGATTATACAGTTGTGCAAAATGAGTAATAAGTTTCCCTCAGCAATACATCATATTATTGAAAGTTTCATAAAAACCCACAACCTTTTCTTAATATTTACTTTTCAATTTCTCATCATATGGTTAATGCAATTTCTTATCTAGAAAAAAATTGTTTTTGGCACTTTGAGAACATATTCTTATGCCTGTGGTTGCAAGCCTGTTTCCATCTTGTAATGTTGGCTTTACTGGCCCTGCAGTATTCTTGGTTTACTCTTAAGTGTATGTATGCATGTGAAAAGTAAACTTTCAAATTAATGAGGATGCCTGAAGGCTATGGCACCCTATTCTCTGCATAAATATTTTTTTTTAGTCATATATTTATACTTTTGGTTTGAACGTTTCCCAGTCAAGACAATGCAGAGCAAGCAAGTGAAGAGCTACAAAACGTCCAGTATAATTTGTATTATTAAAGATAGCCACAATCTTCTTCTTCTTCTTCTCTCGGCTGCTCCTGTTAGGGGTTGCCACAGTGGATCATCTTTTTCCATATCTTCCTGTTCTCTGCATCTTGCTCTGTCACACACATCACCTGCATGTCCTCTCTCACCACATCCATAAACCACCTCTTAGGCCTTCCTCTTTTCCTCTTACCTTGCAGTTCTATCCTTAACATCCTTCTCCCAATATACTTAGCATTTCTCCTCCGCACATGTCCAAACCAATGCAATCTCGCCTCCCAACCATCCAACTTGAGCTGACCTTCTAATGTAATCATTTCTAATCCTATCCATCCTCGTTACACCCAGTGCAAATCTTAGCATCTTTAACTCTGCTACCTCCAGCTCTGTCTCCTGCTTTCTGGTCAGTGCCACCGTCTCCAACCCATATAACATAGTTGGTCTCATTACCGCCCTGTAGACCTTCCCTTTCACTCTTGCTGATAACCATCTGTCACAAACTATTCCTGACACTCTTCTCCACCCATTCCACACTGCCTGCACTCTCTTTTTCACCTCTCGTCCACAATCCCCATTACTCTGTACTATTGATCCCAAGTATTTAAACTCATCCACCTTCGCCAACTCTAGTCCCTGCATCTGCATCTAGTCCATCACCATTGCAAATAAGAAAGGGCTCAGAGCCGATCCCTGATGTAATCCCACCTCCACGTTGAATGCATCAGTCACTCCTACTGCAGACCTCACCATTGTCACACTTCCCTCATACATATCCTGTACAACTCTTACGTACTTCTCTGCAACTCCCGACTTCCTCATACAATACCACAACTCCTCTTGAGGAACCTTGTCATATGCTTTCTCCAGGTCCACAAAGACGCAATGTAACTCCTTCTGGCCTTCTCTATACTTCTCCATCAACATCCTCAGAGCAAAAACTGAATCTGTGATGGTCTTTCTTGGCATGAAACCATACTGCTGCTCATTAATCATCACCTCCCTTCTTAACCTAGCTTCCACTACTCTTTCCCATAACATCACGCTGTGGCTCATCAATTTTATCCCCCAGTAGTTACTACAGTTCGGCACATCCCCCTTATTCTTAAATACTGGCACCAGTACACTTCTTCTCCATTCCTCAGGCATCCTCTCACTTTCCAAGATTCCATTAAGAAATCTGGTTAAAAACTCGACTGCCATCTCTCAGAACAGTGTCAGTTCAGGAGAGGGGGGAGGGAGAGTGTGAACGTGACTGAGAGAATAATGCTGAAAAAAAAAAGCTAAATTTTACAAGTACCATAAATTTACACCCTATCTGACGCTGTTAGTTTTCAAATAACATTGCATTAGTGTGATGATGTTTTCTAATTGGTACTATTCAGGTCATAAAATGATTTCGTCAAAATGTCACATATATTTGTCTCTTTCTTTTTTTCCCCAGTGCTGCGTTGGCATCATGGACCAGAAGGCGTGAGCCTATTCAGTGAGAACAGGAACGCACAGGTGGCCGGTTGCTGCATTCTACAACATGCTTGACCTGGCGGCGATGAACGCACATGTACTGTACAAGGGATACATAGGGTCCACTGAGAGAAGAAGAGTGTTCTTGGCTCACCTTGCAGAGGAGCTTCGTCGTCGCTTCTTACAAGAAAAGGAGACAGAAAAAGAAAAGAGGATGCAATATTGACAAACTTTTGTTCCAAGATCGCCGCTTCCCCCAGGAAAGCAAACTCAGTGTCAGGTGCCCCTTCAATGTAATAAGAACCACAACATAGAGAGAGGTGTGTACATTGCAACAGGTACACATGTTGTAAATCTAGGAAGGACAGTCCTTGGGTGTGTGGGAACTGTTAACATTTGAATTTGATGATTGTATACAGTGCAGAACTGACCTCTCTGTACTATTCTTTCTTCTGCATTTCTTGGAGTACAAAAGAAACACCACCATGCACCAAAATGTGGAGACTGGGCAAGATCGGGAAAAAAAAAAACAAAACGTGGTCACTGATTACAACCGCATGAAGGTATGCAAATGAATATGAATAATATGAATAATGTTGCATCAGTGCCACAATGTTTTCTGAAATGTACTATACAAGTCATAAAATGAATTATTCCAAATATCATATATATCTATGTCTCTGTTTTTTTGTCAGTGTGGCTTTGACATCATGGACCATAAGGTGCATACTAATTCAGCATGAACAGGAACACTCAATTAAACTGAATAAAAAAAATCCAGTGAGAATGAGATACCAAGAAGGCAGATTCACCAGTGTTTGTGTGTCAGCTTTTATCCCTCCAGATCAGAGAATTTCTAGTTCCATTGTCTCAAAACACCACTCATATCCACAGTTATTCCCAATTTCAAATAAAAACTAACAGCGTTAGATCTGGGGTGGTGTTGGAGGGGTTGTATCGTGATCGTGACTGAGAGAATAAAAGTGAAAAAAAACCTGCTAACCTTTATAAGTACCATACATTTATACCGGCTGTTACAGATTCAAATCAAATGTATGTATTTATTATATAACTATCTGTGTAAGCCCATGGTGTAAAAAGCATGGGGTCCTAGAAACTATTGAAATCATCGGAAAAAAAATTGTAGAGATATCAGGTAATTGAAAGGAACTACTCTGGGCATCTCTCTCCTAGGAGGTTTTGTTTCGCCAATGTGCTCGCATCGTTCCTGCTTTAGCAGCTAAGTGACTGTGTTTCTTCGGAGGTTTTGTTTTGCCGATGTGCTCACCTCACTTGTGTATTAGCGGCAGGAGGAAAAGTATAAGGGATACCATTTTCCCGATGTGCTCACCACATTTCTGTAATAGCGGATAAGCCAGTGACTCTCTCTTTGGATGTTTTGTTTTATCGATGTGCTGGCCTCACTTGCGTATCCTTGGAGGTGGAGCCCTTAGTCCGACTTCACCTCTCACTTCCAGGCCGGACAGACACACCTTCAAACATGTTTATATATAAGATAGTAATAAAAATAGCAGCTCACTACTCAAAAAGGTAACTGTTGAACCCGAGAATTGAATCAGCAACCTCTTGATTATGAGTCAGCAACTCTTACCACTGCACCACCCAAGCAGTCATGTCATTGAGTTACCCTAAGTGAACTTCTTTTTCTTCGGTTATGTTCTTGAATAAAAGAGCACTTGTTTTTTATACTTGTACCTTTTGTGAAATTGTTTATTTGATATTTGGACGTCAGTCTTCACACATTATACACTCCATGTCTACATTTTGTCAATTATTAGTAAAACATGAAAAAGTTTCTGTTTTAGCGATGTGTTTACATAGATTGTTGTAGACACGGAACACACATGAAATGCATGTATTCCAAATGACAATATATTATTTACCCTCTACAACAGGCACTTCACTCCAAGATAAATACTGAGAATCTTCTTTGTGAATTGAACTGCGGCAGTGGACGGGGGGTTTGCAGAGCAGGCTGCTTTCTGCTTGTGCTGACTGACACATTTACAACACAAAACACGCTGATGGAGAGGTGCGAAGGGATTTAAGGTGGGCCGGGATTAGGAGTTTTTTTGTAAGCTTCGGTAATTCTAGTGTTAATGTTTAAATCTATACTCTATACTTTATCAGATGATGATGCCAGTGGGGATTTCAAAAATATGAAACAGACCAGGTGCCTTCTTCCAATTGCCTGATTTATTTTTCTAAGTAAACCTCTACGTCTCACTAGTCAGATATAATTTGTTACATTATATCATTTTAAAGTTAAAAGGTTTCCACATGTAAAGAATCACCATCTTTCTTTTCAACAAACAAACTTAATCAGATAGTTTATTGTTATATTCTTCTTGGACTGATTGGTGTGTTGACTGGGATTGCGTCATTTACTGCATGGAAACTGATTTGTGTTACTGGTGTCCTTATTCAGACATTGGTTTTAGTATTTGATGTTGAGATATTTTTTAGCACTGTGTGTATACTTTTGGTGTAACAGGCTATGTTCATAGATCTGCATTGTTTATAATACTTTTAATGGGATTATTTAGGTAAAACTTTATAATCAATGTTTTGGGTAGTCAAGAAGTACAGAGTCTCTCCCTCTCTGCCTCACAAGAGGTTTACTGGTTGTGTAAGTGTGATTCAGTTCAGTGTAATATTTTCTTGGTATGACTGAATAATCAAATATTCGTGTGTAAATTTTGTGTTACACCATTAGAATTTCCATGCCTAGACATATATATAAATTAATGCTTTGCAGCATTGATTGAAAATGCACCAGTTAAATAACTATTTTTGTACAATGACAAGGTCATGTATAATTATATTATCAACTAAATGCTTTTGAAAAGAACTATCATTCACATTAGTGCCACCACAAATCTAGTATGTTGATTTTGACATGGCTACAAATTAATGGCAGTATTTTTGACTGACCAATTCAAATTTACAGAAATCCTAGGAAATGATAAGAGTCTATGCTACCCTTTTCCGTATTAAGCATGTGAAAAAAGCACATTAACATTGCACATTTAACCCATCAAGGCTTTTTTCTGCAATGAGCATTACTGGAAAGTAAATAATAATTCACCTTAAAATGAATGCAACATGCCTTGACCCCAAAAATACTCATAAATACTCAATACTCAAAATACATATCTATGAACTTATGGTCCCTATTAATTTTACATTCCATTTAAGGAACTACAGTATAAATTGACAAGATTATCCACCACAAAATACCTTCTTAACTAACTTGTGGATAGTTGGTAAGTAAATCTTTGCTTATTTTGGTAGATGAAAATGACTGACCCAAAGTAAAATGCACTGTAAAGCACTTCTGTGTGTAGGGGTATATGTGTGTGACTGAAAGAGTTGGGAAAGGCAGTATTTTACCTTTAAATATAATGTAATAATTTAGTTTGTAATTGATTCAATTTTTGTTATTATTAGGAAATATTTTCCATAAAATAAAGAATAATTGGGTTACTAATGGTATGGTTTCCTGTTTAAATTAACAAAATAAAGAAGCAATGTTTTTGTGAAACCTAGATAAATCAACTATAAGTTACAATCAATAAACAGAAATTGCAGTAAGCAAAACATGAATTCTAATGCCTACCTTTTGAAGCACAATGACAGATGGTCCTAATATCTCAAACCCACGTGCAAAGTAAAGGTTGTTACCCCAACACAGGACAAGTGCAAGTGCCATGACTTCTGTCTCCCCTTTGGAACTTGTCAGCCGCAGTATAAGCAATACTAACACCAAAACCGCATAGCTAATGCTGGGAGAGAATATGAAGTCAGTATCAGTATGGGAAACACTATAGTCCACCCATTCATTCTCCTATCTCTGATCTTCCCATGATATTAACATGCAATGCCTGGAACACTGGACAGCTTTTGATTACTATTCATGGTTGTCTAGCATGAGTGAACTAAAAGATACTTACATGGTTGCATGAAAAGGACCACCCAGGACATTGTACCCAAAATACCGAGTAACTCCAACTTTCAAAATACTTGGAACCTAATGAAGAAGTTAAAGAAGAAAAATGGGGGTAAGAATGATAATGCATTATTGGATTAGACTGATTTCAGATTTTCACCAGAAAATGGGAATTCAATGGAGGTCCTAGAAGTTGAGAAAGACGAAAAGAAAGACTCACCTCTAGCAGCAGGATAACAATAGCACCAAATACACTAATGACCTCTCCTCCAAGCCTGAGGTAGTCATTATGGGTGATATAACTTTCCTAGAAAGAAAGAAAGAAAGAAAGAAAGAAAGAAAGAAAGAAAGAAAGAAAGAAAGAAAGAAAGAAAGAAAGAAAGAAAGAAAGAAAGAAAGAAAGAAAGAAAGATTAAGGTTGAATATTTAGTAACAGAATATATTCAATGTATGCATTTATCCATCTATTTACTACATTTCATTAAAACTCAGCATCCTAGTAATTTTCCTGGAAATCCAACACAAAATACCAACTTGACCACGCTGTGGATATCTAATAAGTAAATCCTTGTTTTCTTTGGTAGAACAAAATGACTGACCCAAAGTAACATACAAATTATCAAAGTAACTTGTTTGAATTCACTTCTGATAACAGTGGACTCAAGTTAGGAATTCATACTAAACACATTTGCTTTTATCCACACACTAAAATGCATGAAAACTAAGAGTGGACAAAATACCAGTTGATCTATTACACAGAATCAAATTCTTCTTCCGGTACTGATTTCATAAAAACATTTTACCCAAATGTTAAAAATGGGTGAAAAACCTGTGAACACAATTACATGTATAGCTCAAAGTGTGTAAATCTGTACATGGTAAAGGAATTTATAAATGTAATTTTCTGTCTGTGTACAAGTGTCCTAAAATTAATATCTTTGTGTATGACCTTGTTTTTAAGCTGTGTATAATAAGTGAGCCTACCCCGTTAAGCATGTTACCCAGTTGATGCAAGCTGATGCAAACAGAAAGACAGAATAGGAAAAAGCTGAGTACTAGCAGTACTGGCAGTGTGAGTGAGAGAGCAAAAACCTGTAAATATATCCTTTCACGGAAGGCAATACCTGCTATCAAATCTGCTTCAGTAGCAGGCTCACCACCTATGGGAGGGGCCAAGGAGGTCGGGTGCAGTGTGAGTTGGGTGGTGGCCGAAGGCGGGGACCTTGGCGGTCCGATCCTCGGCTACAGAAGCTGGCTCTTGGGACGTGGAATGTCACCTCTCTGAAGGGGAAGGAGCCTAAGCTTCTGTGTGAGGTTGAGAGGTTCAGGCTAGATATAGTCGGGCTCACCTCAACGCACAGCTTGGACTCTGGAACCAATCTCTTTGAGAGGGGCTGGACTCTCTACCACTCTGGAGTTGCCCCCGGTGAGAGGCGCTGAGCGGGTGTGGGTATACTTATTGCCCCCCGACTTGGAGCCTGTACATTGGGGTTTACCCTGGTAGACGAGAGGGGGACGGGTCCTAACTGTTGTTTGTGCGTATGCACCGAACGGCAGTTCAGAGTACCCACCCTTTCTGGAGTCCCTAGGGGGTGTGCTAGAGGGCATACCTTCTGGGGACTCCCTCGTACTGCTGGGGGACTTCAATGCTCACGTGGGCAATGACAGTGAGACCTGGAAGGGCGTGATTGGGAGGAATGGCCCCCCCGATCAGAACCCGAGTGGTGTTTTGTTATTGGACTTCTGTGCTCGTCACGGATTGTCCATAACGAACACCATGTTCAAGCATAGGGGTGTTCATATGTGCACTTGGCACCAGGACACCCTAGGCCTCAGTTCGATGATCGACTTTGTGGTCGTGTCGTCGGACTTGCGGCCACATGTCTTGGACACTCAGGTAAAGAGAGGGGCGGAGCTATCAACTGATCACCACCTGGTGATGAGTTGGCTTCGATGGTGGGGGAGGATGCCGGTCAGGCCTGGTAGGCCCAAACGTGTTGTGAGGGTCTGCTGGGAACGTCTGGCAGAGCCCCCTATCAGAAGTAGCTTCAACTCCCACCTCCGGCAGAACTTCGACCACATCCCGAGGGAGGTGGGGGACATTGAGTCCGAATGGGCCATGTTCCGTGCCTCTATTGTTGAGGCGGCTGACCGGAGCTGTGGCCGTAAGGTGGTCGGTGCCTGTCGTGGCGGCAATCCCCGAACCCGTTGATGGACACCGGCGGTGAGGGATGCCGTCAAGCTGAAGAAGGAGTCCTACCGGTCCCTTTTGTCCTGTGGAACTCTGGAGGCAGCTGATAGGTACCGGCAGGCCAAGCGGAATGCAGCTTCGGTGGTTGCTGAGGCAAAAACTCGGGCATGGGAGGAGTTTGGGGAGGCCATGGAGAATGATTTTCGGACGGCTTCGAGGAGATTCTGGTCCACCGTCCGGCGTCTCAGAAGGGGGAAGCAGTGCAGTGTCAACACTGTATATGGTAGTGATGGTGCGCTGCTGATCTCGACTTGGGACGTTGTGGGTCGGTGGGGGGAGTACTTCGAAGACCTCCTCAATCCCAATAACATGCCTTCCAATGAGGAAGCAGAGCCTGGGGACTCGGAGGTGGGCTTCCCCATCTCTGGGACTGAGGTCACCGAGGTGGTCAAAAAACTCCTTGGTGGCAGGGCCCTGGGGGTGGATGAGATACGCCCAGAGTTCCTCAAGTCTCTGGATGTTGTAGGGCTGTCTTGGTTGACACGTCTCTACAACATCGCATGGACATCAGGGACAGTGCCTCTGGATTGGCAGACCGGGGTGGTGGTCCCCCTCTTTAAGAAGGGGGACCGGAGGGTGTGTTCCAACTACAGAGGGATCACACTCCTCAGCCTTCCTGGAAAAGTCTATTCGGGGGTTCTGGAGAGGAGGGTCCGTCGGATAGTCGAACCTCGGATTCAGGAGGAACAGTGTGGTTTTCGTCCTGGTCGCGGAACAGTGGACCAGCTCTACACCCTTAGCAGAGTCCTGGAGGGTGCATGGGAGTTCGCCCAACCAGTCTACATGTGTTTTGTGGACTTGGAAAAGGCGTTCGACCGTGTTCCTCGGGGGATCCTGTTGGGGGTGCTCCGGGAGTATGGAGTATCGGACCCCCTGATAAGGGCGGTTCGGTCCCTGTACAACCGGTGTCAGAGCTTGGTCCGCATTGCCGGCAGTAAGTCGAACCCGTTTCCAGTGAGAGTTGGACTCCGCCAGGGCTGCCCTTTGTCACCGATTCTGTTCATAACTTTTATGGACAGAATTTCTAGGCACAGCCAGGGTGTTGAGGGGGTCCGGTTTGGTGGACTCAGGATTGGGTCACTGCTTTTTGCAGATGATGTTGTCCTGTTTGCTTCATCAGGCCGTGATCTTCAGCTCTCTCTGGATCAGTTCGCAGCTGAGTGTGAAGCGGCTGGGATGGGAATCAGCACCTCCAAATCCGAGACCACGGTCCTCAGCCGGAGAAGGGTGGAGTGCCCTCTCAGGGTTGGGAGCGAGATCCTGCCTCAAGTGGAGGAGTTCAAGTATCTCGGGGTCTTGTTCACGAGTGAGGGAAGAATGGAGTGTGAGATCGACAGGCGGATCGGTACGGCGTCCGCAGTGATGCGGGCTCTGCATCGGTCTGTCGTGGTAAAAAAGGAGCTGAGCCATAAGGCAAAGCTCTCAATTTACCGGTCGATCTATGTTCCTACCCTCACCTATGGTCATGAGCTATGGGTAGTGACCGAAAGAACGAGATCGCGAATACAAGCGGATGAAATGAGTTTCCTCCGCAGGGTGTCTGGGCTCTCCCTTAAAGATAGGGTGAGAAGCTCAGTCATCCGGGAGGGGCTCAGAGTAGAGCCGCTGCTCCTCCGCATCGAGAGGAGTCAGATGAGGTGGCTCGGCATCTGATCAGGATGCCTCCTGGACGCCTCCCTGGTGAGGTGTTCCGGGCACGTCCAACCGGGAGGAGGCCCCCGGGGAAGACCCAGGACACGCTGGAGGGACTATGTCTCCCGGCTGGCCTGGGAACGCCTCAGGATTCTCCCGGAAGAGCTAGAAGAAGTGGCCGGGGAGAGGGAAGTCTGGGCATCTCTGCTCAAGCTGCTGCCCCCGCGACCCGACCTCGGATAAGCGGAAGAGAATGGATGGATGGATGGATAGCAGAGAGTTTTAACCAATATTTTGACAATTAATCATTAGTACATTTGTTATTTGTTAAAAATATGTTTTTGTCTGAAAAGTATACACAAATACATTAAACCTGTATCTACCTAAACCACCAGAATGTTCAATTATACTGTGAAATGGGTTTTTTGCCATACCACCAACTGATTATGAAAGCAGTTACTTATAATGCTTAATTTACCTGTGTATAAAAATGTTTGACTTGTTTTAAATGTTTTATATTGAAAATTATATCAAGTTCTCTTTCTTTGGGGTTTCAGAGACACTAACTGTAAAGCAAAATTAAATGCAACAGATTGTTATATGTTTTGATTCTGTTACTGGTGTTGAGTGTTGGGGCATTTCACTATCCCTTCCAAAAATCTGTACACATATGAAAACTGGCTGTTATGCACAGATATGTAATTGTTTATATACATATACACAAGTCTTTGCAAAAACTGACACCTCTCCTTTTCTCTCCCCCTCACAATCACATACCAACAGCCAGAGGCCACAACGTTGCCACATTGTTGCTTTTAACAGTCAAGTTCTTGGTAGCATCTGATGGTTCATATGAAAATCATGGCTTTCTCGCACTCTTTTTGTCAGCCCCACCATACCAATCCACAAGGAAACCTAGTTTTAGCTTGTAGAACATAGGTATGGGGCAAGAGTATAAACATGGAGGACAGAAGCTTCTGAATCATTTCTTTTTCTCTTATACCAGTGCATGTATCTCTGCTGTTCTTTGATGTTGAAAAATTAATGCTAGAATGATATTTACTGCTAGAATGCTTTTATTGCTGGAAATATGCCTCATTGACAGTGAGGAGGATATATACAGTATGCAACTGATAATATTGTGGTAACGTAGTATTCTAATCTGATGACAGTGATTTTCCTGAGGATGATCCTTCTAAAGTATCCCAAATTCAACGAGTACCAGTCACTAACCTAAATACAGGAGACACACTCACTTCCAAAAATGAGAAAAAGGGAGACTTAACTCTGAAAATGCAATCATATTAGTTTCAGGCCCCACCAAACACAAACATAAAATCAGCTGTACATCTTACCAGTACTAAACATGATTCTCTAGATGACAAACCTAAAGGTGAGGTAAGTTTATGGTGAAAATTGTAAAGATATATGTAAATGTGATCATAAAAAAGCCTACAAAAAGTCAGGGTTACTGATTCTGCCAAGAGTGTACCAGTCTAAATGTGAAGAAACAACAAGGCTTAAGAATGCTGATTCTTGTATGGTAACATTCTCAGACACAATGTTTTTCGAAACATCTCACATCCTTTCCCTTTTCATATGCTTTGATAACAAAGAGTTTAGAGTATGTAGGGAAAAAGACAAGATAGCAGCCATAAAGGATGTTTGGGATAGACAAGTTCAGCAACTGCCCTTGTTGTTCATCCCACATCCCTCTGTTATCTTTCAAAGGAGAATGTTCTTTCCAATAGATGGATTTTTTATATTTATATGGAAAAAGCTCCAAGTGGTGCACTTGAAAAGAACCAGGTTATTTATGAAGGTTGTCTTGGATATGTCCACTGGATTATGTGCAAATAATGAAGTCAGAGGCCATTTTTGTACATACTATATGGGGGAACGTTGGAAACACTAAGAAATAATAAGTCACAGCCTCCAAAAGAGCTTGTTGCAATAAAAATAGGAAATCTTCCATATTGCATTTATATCCTGCTGTCCACAGAAAAACAAAGATGTTCTCCTGATAAACACAAATCACAAAGATACAATTGTGAGTAACAGAGAGGACATACAACCTTGCTATGATTTCAGACTACAATAGGGTAGATATTGTAACTTGAAAAAAATCATTGCCAAAAATAGCCCCCAGGGAAAAAAACTGTCCACTGTTCCAGATATTAACTGGGATAACCTTGCAACTAGCGGAGCTCAAGAGCAGGAGTTTTTAAAAGTAATCAGTGATTGTTTTTTAACACAGTATGTTAACGCACCAACGTGGAGTGAAGCGTGTCTGGATTTAGTGTTTTGTAATAATCAGGATAGAATTGAAGGTGTAGAGGTGATTGAACCACTACAGTCAAGTGACCAAAATATAATACAATTCTCAGTGTTTTGTAAGAGTTTAGATGCATACACTAAAATTGTTAAGTTTAACTTTGGTAGGGCAAATTTTGAGCAAATGCAGTGATGTCTAAGGAGGGTAGACTGGGTTAAGCTTTTAAGTGTGGAGACAGTTAAGGCACAGTGCAACAGGTTTAATAATGTTTTGCATGCAATCCAGGACAAGTGCATATGTAAATTTGGAATTAATAGCAAATTTTTAAATACTCCACAGTGGGTTAAAAAAGAAGATACAAGGGAAAAAAACAGTTGTATAAAGCGTATAAGACTAATATCTCCAATGTGGGCATATGACAACATTTGGGCAACGTTTAGAAGGATATTAGGGAGGCTAAAAGACAATAGGAAAGGAACATAGCAGATAAGGCAAAAGATGACCCAGAGAGATTCTTTCAATATTTTAGAAGTAAAAAAATCAGTGCATTAGTGCATTAGGAATAGTAAAGAGGATTAAAAATACAGACAGTGAAATAGTGGATGCTCTTAGTAAGCATTTCTCTGAGGTCTTCAGAAGTGAGGAAGTGGATAACCTCCCAGTGGTAAATGGTACTACTAAAGAGGTACGGATTGGTTGGGAAATTGTAGAGGGAGAAGTATCGCTCAGATTAAATAGGCTGAAGTCAAACATATCTCCAGGACCACATAATATCTACCCTTCATTTCTTGAGGAGGTTAGCGAGTACATCTGTAAATCCTTGACACATATTTTTAGGAAGTCACTGCACACTGGGGAAATTCCGAAGGACTGTAAAATGGCAAATACTGTATTATCTTGTTATATAAAAAGGGTGACAAGGCAGATCCAAGCAACTATAGGCCAGTAAGCTTAACCCGTATCACAGGAAAATTGATGCAGGGAATTATTAAGGATGAGATTGAGCAGCATATGGCAAGTACAGGAGTTTTTCTGAACAGTCAGCATGTGTTCAGAAGAGGGAGGCCATATTTTACTAGCATGCTGGAATTCTATGAGAAAGCAACAAAAGAGTATGATCAAAGTGGAGCTTATGATATTTATCTGAACATTCAGAAATCATTTGATAAGGTGCTACATGAGAGGTTGGGCCTCAACCTAAAAGAAGTGTGACTTCAGGGTGATATTTTTAGATGGGTGCAGAATTGGCTCAGACACAGGAGGCAGAGGGTGATAATACAAGATACCTTATCAGAATTGGCAGATGTTAAATGTGGTGTTCCACGTGGTTCAGTGCTAGGTTTTAATATTCTGTATATAAATGATTTGGATAACTACTGTATATAAATAACAAGCTGGTTAAGTTTGCAGGTGGTAACAAGACAGGTGGATTGACAGATAAACTAGAATTCAGTAAATCATTACAGAGGGACTTGGACAGCACACAGGCTTGGGCAGATTTAATATCACTAAAGTAAAGTACTGTATTACACATATGAAGTAAAAATGTTAGGTTTGAATACACAATGGGAGGTCTGAAAATCGAAAGAACACCTTATGAGAGGGATTTAGGAGTCGTAGTGGATTCTACACTATCAACTTCCAGACAGTGTTCAGAAGCCACTAAGACCTGGGTTATACATCATGCTGTGTAGAACACAAGTCCAAGTAGGTTCTGCTCAAACTTTATAATGCACTGCCGACTCCTCATTTGGAGTATTGTGTACAATTTTGGCCTCCAGGATAAAAAAAGGACATAACAGTGCTAGAAAAGGTCCAGAGAACAGCAACTATGCTCATTCCAGGGCTACAGAGGATGAATTATGAGGAAAGATTAAAAGAGCTGAACCTTTTCAGTTTAAGCAAAAGAAGATTAAGAGGTGACATGATTGAAGTTGTTGAAATTATAAAGGGAATTAGTACAGTGGATCGAGACTGTTATTTTAAAATGAGTTCATCAAGAATAAAGGAACACGGAAACTTGTTAAGGGTAAATTTCACACAAAAATTTTATTTACACAGAGGACCACAGACACTTGGAATAAGCTACCAAGTAGTGTGGTAGGCGGTAAGACTTTAGGGACTTTCAAAACTGGACTTGATGTTTTTTTAGAAGAATTAAATTGATAGGACTGGTGAGCTTTGTTGGGCCAAATGGCCTGTTTTCATCTAGAGTGTTCTAATAAGTGTTGCTAATGGCTTTTACTGCTTGAAATGACTGCTATTTTATTTATACCTCACATGTGATGGCAAGCCCAATTTTCAGAAACCATGTTTTAGTGGTAAACTCTTTTAGCTTATTCTTAATTAGTCATGTATAAATGCTAACTGGTTATTAGAGAAACCACTGTAGTTGTATAAGTACTGATGAAACCTGATATTCTGTTCAGTTAAGCTGCAAGTTATGGGCATTTCTAAAGTTCAGTTCTGGGTTAAAAAATGGCTAACATGAAACAGCTTTCTTGATAAACATGCTAAACTTCTTTTACCAGAATGAAGGTTATTCCACGTGACAGACTTCCAAGAAAGTGAAGATTTCAAACAAAAGTATCTATTACTGTCTTTAGAAAACAGAATAAACTGGACATAACCAGGATAGAAAAAGAAGGGGAAGACCCAGATGGGCAACTGCATAACAGGATAAGGACTTCAGAATTTGTTCTATGCCTTTCAGGTCCTCAGTTGGCATCTTCCTTAAATACAGAACAAATACCAGTGTCTTCTGCAACATGGAGAAGACGACTCCATCTTCTGTCCAAATTCTGTATTCTTTTGCCCACTTTAACTTTTTCTTTTTATTTGTCAGCTTCAGATATGGCGTTTTTCACAACTCTGTGTCAAATCCTAGCATCCTGGAACCATTTTTTTTGTAGGTATTTGGTATGTATTAAGGAACCCAAAATAAAGATGAAAAATAAGATAAAGAACTCATCTGCTGAAAGGAAAGCAGTATTAAAACAAAAGCAAAACTACAAACCTGAAGAAAATAAAGAAACAAGAATGTTTAGTGTAAAGTGAGTGTGTATGATCCTGAATGCTGTGCATCCTGGTATTTGAAAGACCATCCGTCTTTGAAAGACCAAACATCCCTAAATGTGAAAATGATATAAAATAATATATTAGGATTACTGGGAGTCAAAAGATTGTATTCGATTAGTGTGTTGGAAGGCAATGGCAATGAAAACTCTAACATTCTACTGGTGGACTTTAGCGCTCACATTGGCAACAACAGTGAAACCTGGAAGTATTTGATTGGGAGGAACAGCCTACATGGGCTGAACCAGAATCGTACTTTGTTATTGGACTTCTGTGCTAGTCACTGTTTATCCATAATAAACATCAGGTTGAAGCATAAGGGTGCTCATAAGTGTACTTGACACCACAACACCCTATGCAATAACTCAATGACCAATTTTGAAGTTGTCATCAGATCTATGACCATATGTCTAGGACACTCAGGTGAAGAAAGCAGCTGAGCTGTCACATGACCAGTACCTTGCTGTTAGTTGGATCAGATGGCATTTGGCGAAACGTTTGGCATATACCTCCATCTGGAACTTCGATCTCCGACTTCTGTATGAATTTCTTTTGCATTCCAAGGGAGACTGGGGACATTGAACCCAAATGTGCCATGTTTCGTGAACTCTTTGCTGAGGTAGATGCTTAGAGCTGTGGACATAAGGTCATTGGTGCCTGTTGAGGCAGTAATTCCCTTACCTGGTAGTGGAAACCAGCAGTAAAGGGAGTCATCAGAGTGAAGAAGAAGGCCTTTCAAGCCTGGTTAGCTTTAGGGATTCCAGAGGCAGTCGATAGGTACAAACAGGTCAAGCACAGCGCAGTAATGGCAGTTGCGGAAGCAAAAACTCATTGTGGGAGGAGTTTGGTGAGGCCATGGAAAACTAATTTTAGTCGATCTTGATGCGATTCTGACAAACTGTCAGCTGGTTCTGGAGGTAGAAGCAGAGCTTTACCCATGTGGTTTATAGAAGTTATTGAGTGCAAACTGGGGTGATATTCCCAATCTTTAAGGAAAAAGGGGATCACACTTCTCAGCCTTCCTGAGAATGTCTATGTCAGAGTTCGGAGATCGGAGTGTCATCCTCAGTGATGCAGACGTTGCATTGGTCAGTTGAGGCGAAGCTCTTGATTTACCTGTTAGTCTACATTCCTACTCTCACATATAGTCACAAGCTGTGGGTACTGCCTGAAAGAACTAGATTACGGATAAAAGAGTTAAAAATGAGTTTCCTTCACAGAGTATCTGGTCTCAGCCTTAGAGGTTGGGTGAGAAGCACAGACATTTGAGAGAAGCCCAAAGTTGAGCCACTGCTCGTCCACATCAAAAGGAGTCAGTTGAGGTGGTTTGGGAATCTAATTAGAATGTCTCCTGGATGCCTCCCTGGGGAGGTGTTTTGGGCATGTCTAACTAGGAGGAGACCTCTGGGCAGACCCAGAACACACTGGAGAGATTATATCTCTCATCTGGCCTGGAAATGCCTTGGAATCTCCCCTGAGGAGATGGAAAAAGTGGCAGGGAAAGGGATGTTGTTGAAATTTATACTAAGTATCAATGTGCCTTGTTACTGGTTTTAGAACTATTGACTATTAAAATGAGATGCTCAGCATCTTTTTAAGTGGCTTAGACAGGCACAATTATTTTACATGCCGCTGATTTTATTTTGTTTTGGATAATGGTATCTCGTCCTGCGGTGGGTTGGCACCCTGCCCGGGATTGGTTCCTGCCTTGTGCCCTGTGTTGGCTGGGATTGGCTCCAGCAGACCCCCGTGACCCTGTGTTCGGATTCAGCGGGTTGGATAATGGATGGATGGATGATGGTATCTCTGCTGAGTCTTCTGGCTAACAAAAGATTAAACAAGTTTCTAAAAGCCTTAAAGTCCCTTAATCTTAAAAAAAAAAAAAAACTAATCAATCTTGAGCACTAGTGCATAAACATTTTAAACTTAAACATTTTTAAATTGCATTAAAGTTTATATAGCGAGGCTTATGAATATCTTAATTAATCAACTTAAAGCAAAACATATTATATCAGGTGAGCAATACAAGAATTTAATGGTTAATTAGTAAAGGTTTGTATTTTTTCCTTTTACAAAGCACTGTGCTTGTCTGCTTAAGGCTGCCAGCCTGCTTCCAGTTCCAGCAGCTTAGCCCTTATCAGTGAAGCGCTGTACTTACCAGAACAGCTGCCTATAATTTTAGTCTTAAGGGATGCTGGTGCAACACGTAATTATTAATTGAACAGTTCAGTTTCACATATGTGGGCCATCCTGGTTCCAACTTAATGATAAGTATTGATTAATTAAAAGGCCACTAATTTTTCTTAGCTCAAGATTAGGAATGTAAGAATGTTAGGAATGTAAATGATTAGGTGATGGTCATCTTTGAGCCAGGCAGAAAGAACAGCCTTTGAGTCCTAATGATTGTTATGAAAAGATGAATGATTATTAGGGGAAAGAAGTTTACAAGGCAAGGTAATTGTTATGAAAACAGGTACAGCACAAGTCCATTATTATGAAGATAACATGTAAAGTGGATGGCGAGAAATATGTATGAAATGGGGATGTTTTGTGATTATAACTGAAATAAAAACGAGCCACACCCAATACACTGGGCTCATTTCATGAACTGAGCCGGCTTTATATGCTCTGCAATGATTTCCTATGCTCTGCAATAAAGTCTAAATTCTGACTACCTATCTGAAGACTCTGCTTGTTTTTTCTGAAGAAAATTTCTCCATGACAATGTCTAGCCATCATTGCTTAGACTGCTGCCCCTGCGACCCAGATCTGGATAAGTGCAGAAAATACATGGATGTATGTATGTATGGATGGATATAGTTGTGTTCATTTTGAGTGTTTGTAAGTAAGGGCCAGTATTGTTAAAAAAAAAAAAATTCCACCCTCCAAATTTTTCTGGTCTAGGCAATTGCCTAGGTCATCAAAATGGTAGAGCCGTTCCTATTTATTACATAGAGTATACTGTATGTACAGTATATCTGTGTTTTGTTTAGCAGTTTTTTTATTAATTTAATACATTCTCAAATTCTCTTTATTAATCATGGGGTGGGGACAGTGGGGGTTGATATGGTTTGGTATTGGCCTAGTGCAAACAATTTTATTCAGACACATTTTGAGACTGAGTAGTGTGGGATCCCATTCAGGTTCTGGAGTGAGTTATTACATTGGTTGGATAACATTTTCCCATGAGTGGTCAAGCACATTATTACTTATATTATAACCTTCAATATGTATTTTTTAAACGGGGGATAATCCTAAAATTGGGAATACAGTATGCAAACATTGGCCATTACCAAGGCACACACACTCGCACACAAAATGAGATCCGTCTGAACCAAGCAACAATAAACTAGTTAATATACATACAGTAGAAGGGAAAAATATGTTGAAACATGTATAAAACAATAAAAGAATTCACACACCAAGTATCAAGCACATTTGATATAATTTAGTCTTGATTATCAGAAAGTATTTGATGAGCTATATCATGAAAGGCTAGTCGGCAAACTACAAAAAATGGAAATTAATGTAGAATTGCTGACTTTTATGAATTTATTGTACATTTTCTAGTTACAGCTCTGGCTAGCCATATATTGAATATGGGGTTTCAACACCAAGAGATTCCAAATATGAAATCCGTTTTGGTGTATATTTCTCTGTTACTAGGTTCAAAATTTGTTTATATTTTACCACAACACTATTTTGGTTTCATATTGGTATTGACATCTTAGGCTAGTGTATTAACTGTTGCCATAGAAATCATTCCCAGAATTCCATTACTGATGTCAACAGTGGGAAGATGTAAAGGTTGCCTCGATAGTTTTAGTGTACAGTAATCCCCCGCTATATCGCGCTTCGCCTTTCACGGCTTCACACCATCGCGGATTTTATATGTAAGCATATTTAAATATATATCGCGGATTTTTTGCTGGTTCGCAGATTTCTGCGGACAATGGGTCTTTTAATTTCTGGTACATGGTTCCTCAGTTGGTTTGCCCAGTTGATTTCATACAAGGGACGCTATTGGCAGATGGCTGAGAAGCTACCCGGCTTACTTTTCTGTCTCTCTTGCGCTGACTTTCTCTGATCCTGACGTAGGGGATTGAGCAGGGGGGCTGTTCGCACACCTAGACGATAAGGACGCTCGTCTAAAAATGCTGAAAGATTATCTTCACGTTGCTATCTTTTGTGCAGCTGCTTCCTGAAATGACATGCTGCACAGTGCTTCGCATACTTAAAAGCTCGAAGGGCACGTATTGATTTTTGATTGAAAAACAAACTCTGTCTCTCTCTCTCTCTCTTCCTGCTCCTGACGGAGGGGGTGTGAGCTGCCGCCTTCAACAGCTTTGTGCCGCGGTGCTTCGCATATTTAAAAGCAAACAGCCCTATTGATTTGTTTGCTTTCCTCTGTCTTTCTGACAGACTCTGCTCCTGACGCGCACTCCTTTGAAGAGGAAAATATGTTTGCATTCTTTTAATTGTGAGACGGAACTGTCATCTCTGTCTTGTCATGGAGCACAGTTTAAACTTTTGAAAAAGAGACAAATGTTTGTCTGCAGTGTTTGAATAACGTTCCTGTCTCTCTACAACCTCCTGTGTTTCTGCGCAAATCTGTGACCCAAGCATGACAATATAAAAATAACCATATAAAAATATGGTTTCTACTTCGCGGATTTTCTTATTTCGCGGGTGGCTCTGGAACGCAACCCCCGTGATGGAGGAGGGATTACTGTATCCGTGTTTGAAAGATAAACCTTTGAATCGCTGTGCAATTTAAAAACTGTACAGCAGTAGACTGATATTTTTCAGAGTATCAGAGAGTGTTTAAATATGTGTTCATAGCACAACCTTAGATCCATGAGCATTAAAATCCATCCATCCATCCATCCTCTTCCGCTTATCCAAGGTCGGGTTGCGGGGGCAGCAGCTTGAGCAGAGATACCCAGACTTCCCTCTCCCCGGCCACTTTTTCTAGCTCTTCCAGGAGCTTCCCAAGGCGTTCCCAGGCCAGCCGGGAGACATAATCCCTCCAGTGTGACCTGGGTCTTCCCCAGGGCCTCCTCCCAGTTGGACGTGCCCGGAACACCTCACCAGGGAGGCGTCCAGGAGGCATCCTGATCAGATGCCCGAGCCACCTCATCTGACTCCTCTCGATGCGGAGGAGCTGCGGCTCTACTCTGAGCCCCTCCCGGATGACTGAGCTTCTCACCCTATCTTTAAGGGAGAGCCCAGACACCCTGTGGAGGAAACTCATTTCAGCCGCTTGTATTCGCGATCTCGTTCTTTCGGTCACTACCCATAGCTCATGACCATAGGTGAGGGTAGGAACATAGATAGACTGGTAAATTACAGCTCAGCTCCTTTTTCACCACGACAGATTGATGCAGAGCCCGCATCACTGCAGACGCCGCACCGATCCACCTGTCAATCTCACGCTCCATTCTTCCCTCACTCATGAACAAGACCCCGAGATATTTGAACTGCTCCACTTGAGGCAGGATCTCGCTCCCAACCCTGAGAGGGCACTCCACCCTTTTCTGGCTGAGGACCATGGTCTCGGATTTGGAGGTGCTGATTCCCATCCCAGCCGCTTCACACTCAGGTGCGAACTGATCCAGAGAGAGCTGAAGATCACGGCCTGATGAAGCAAACAGGACAACATCATCTGCAGAAAGCAGTGACCCAATCCTGAGTCCACCAAACCGGACCCCCTCAACACCCTGGCTGCGCCTAGAAATTCTGTCCATAAAAGTTATGAACAGAATCGGTGACAAAGGGCAGCCCTGGCGGAATCCAACTCTCACTTGAAACAAATTCGACTTATTGCCTGCAATGTGGACCAAGCTCTGACACCGGTTGTACAGGTACCGAACAGCCCTTATCAGGGGGTCCGGTACCCCATACTCCCAGAGCACCCCCCACAGAATTCCTTGAGGGACACGGTCAAACTTTTCCAAGTCCACAAAACACATGTAGACTGGTTGGGCGAACTCCCATGCACCCTCCAGGACTCTGCTAAGGGTGTAGAGCTGGTCCACTGTTCCGCGACCAGGACGAAAACCACACTGTTCCTCTTGAATCCGAGGTTCGAGTATCTGATGGACCCTCCTCTCCAAAACCCACGAATAGACTTTTCCAGGGAGGCTGAGGAGTGTGATCCCTCTGTAGTTGGAACACACCCTCCGGTCCCCCTTCTTAAAGAGGGGGACCACAACACCGGTCTGCCAATCCAGAGGCACTGTCCCTGATGTCCATGCGATGTTGCAGAGACGTGTCAACCAAGACAGCCCTACAACATTCAGAGCCTTGAGGAACTCCTGCCGTATCTCATCCACCCCGGGGCCCTGCCACCAAGGAGTTTTTTGACCACCTCGGTGACCTCAGTCCAGAGATGGGGGAGCCCACCTCCGAGTCCCCAGGCTCTGCTTCCTCATTAGAAGGCATGTTAGTGGGACTGAGGAGGTCTTCGCAGTACTCCTCCCACCGACCCACAACGTCCCGAGTCGAGGTCAGCAGCGCGCCATCCCCACCATATACAGTGTTGACACTGCACTGCTTCCCCCTCCTGAGACGCCGGACGGTGGACCAGAATCTCCTCGAAGCCATCCAAAAGTCGTTCTCCATGGCCTCCCCAAACTCCTCCCAAGCCCGAGTTTTTGCCTCAGCAACCAACGAAGCCGCATTCCGCTTGGCCTGCCGGTACCTATTAGCTGCCTCCAGAGTCCCACAGGACAAAAGGGACCGGTAGGACTCCTTGTTCAGCTTGACAGCAAACCTCACTGCCGGTGTCCACCAACGGGTTCGGGGATTGCCGCCACGACAGGCACCGACCACCTTACAGCCACAGCTCCGGTCAGCCTCCTCAACAATAGAGGCATGTAACATGGCCCATTCGGACTCAATGTCCCCCACCTTCCTCGGGATGTGGTCGAAGTTCTGCGGAGGTGGGAGTTGAAGCTACTTCTGACAGGGGGCTCTGCCAGACGTTCCCAGCAGACCCTCACAACACGTTTGGGCTTACCTGCCTGATCGGAATCCTCCCCCACCATCGAAGCCAACTCACCACCAGGTGGTGATCAGTTGACAGCTCTGCCCCTCTCTTCACCCGAGTGTCCAAGACATGTGGCCGCAAGTCCGATGACACGACCACAAAGTCGATCATTGAACTGAGGCCTAGGGTGTCCTGGTGCCAAGTGCACATATGAACACCCCCTATGCTTGAACATGGTGTTCGTTATGGACAATCCGTGACGAGCACAGAAGTCAATAACAAAACACCACTCGGGATCAGATCAGGGGGGCCATTCCTCCCAATCATGCCCTTCCAGGTCTCACTGTCATTGCCCACGTGAGCATTGAAATCTCCCAGCAGTACGAAGGAGTCCCCAGAAGGTATGCCCTCTAGCACCCCCTCCAGGGACTCCAAAAAGGGTGGGTACTCCAAACTGCTGTTCGGTGCATACGCACAAACAACAGTTAGGACCCGTCTCCCCACCCGAAGGCAGAGGGAGGCTAGCCTCTCGTCCACCGGGGTAAACCCCAATATACAGGCTCCAAGTTGGGGGGCAATAAGTATGCCCACACCTGCTCAGCACCTCTCACCGGGGGCAACTCCAGAGTGGTACAGAGTCCAGCCCCTCTGAAGGAGATTGGTTCCAGAGTCCAAGCTGTGCATCGAGGTGAACCTGACTATATCTAGCCGGAACCTCTCAACCTCGCGCACTAGCTCAGGCTCCTTCCCCTTCAGAGAGGTGACATTCCACGTCCCAAGAGCCAGCATCTGTAGCTGAGGATCGGAGCGCCAAGGTCCCCGCCTTCGGCCACCACCCAACTCACACTGCACCCGACCTCCTTGGCCCCTCCCATAGGTGGTGAGCCCATGGGAAGGGGGATCCATGTTGCCTCTTCGGGCTGTGCCCGGCCAAGCCCCATGGGTGCAAGCCCGGCCACCAGGCGCTCGCCATCAAGCCCCACCTCCAGGCCTGGCTCCAGAGGGGGGCCCCGGTGACCCACGTCCAGGCGAGGGAAAACGCCGTCCAAATTTTTTATTCATCATAGGAGGTTGTGTTGAACTGCACTTTGTCTCATCCCTCACCTAGGACCAGTTTGCCTTGGGTGGCCCTAAATGTATACATTTAAAAATTGTTGATCAAGAAATGTTTATTAAATTGTCTCATAACATAACTTTGAAATTTGTAAAACTCACCAGGGGCATGTGAGTCACCAATTGTAGAGAACTTTTCATAAAGAATTAATTTTTAAATGTAAACATGACTACTTTTATGGTAGTGCCTTAGTAAAATATACTTACATTTGTAAACACAGAGGCCTGTAAAGTTGGAGTGTTGATCTGAATTTTGAAATTCATTGGGGTGTTGCCATGGTAAAAATTTGTAAAGCACTGGTCAAAGCTCATTAGACCCAGACAGAATTTGAGCAGATAACTAGAAAATAAGTGTAATGTTTAAGATACGATAAGTTAAAATATTATATAAAATTATATATTGGTGGGGTCTATCATTTGAATATACACCTTATAGCAAGACATAGAAGTTATAGAGGACTCATCACTGCCCCCAACTAGCTAAAGTACAGAAGCGATGAATATTGTTGCGGGAATGTTGGATTTCATAACACATAACACATTGTACAAACTTTTATACAAGTCAAAGGAAATTACTCTTGTGAGGAATGATGTGGAATATTTAATTTAGTCATAGCATCTGTATAACAAAATGCATATATTATAACAATAATATAAACTATATATATATATATATATATATATATATATATATATATATATATATATATATATATATATATATATATATATAAATAAATTATAATAAAAAATTCCAGAAAGTGTTACTAGACCTTTTCCAGGACTCTATGGTATGAACTATAGTGAAAGACTGAAGAAGTTTAATCTTACATGCAAGCAAACAGATATTAAGAGGTGACACAACAGAGAAATTGAAAGATTTTAATGTAGATGCCAGTTGTTACTATAAAATTAATTCTTCAGCAACAACTTGGTGATAAACATGCAAATAGTAGAAAGAATTTTCCACACAAAAAATCATAGATGCATGCAGTAAGTTATAAAGTACTATACATAATAGAAATACATTATGGAAGTTCAACTTGATAGACAATATTTTGTAAAAGTAAATTGAGTAGGGTTGATCTTTTCTTGTCCAAACTTTTTTGTGTTATTATTACATACAATTTTAATTTTAATATTACAGGCAATTTTAAATTTAACTTTGCACCTATGTTTTTGACATTGGAAATATTGTTTAAAACAGTACCATTCCATGAGATGCTTTATTTGACCAGGCATATGGATACAATCTCATCAGTCCAAACTAACACACCTGTAAGCATAATTCATTTTTCTCATAGATAAAATCAGTATTATACATGTTAGAAAAGGGTATAGGATTTGACCATATTCACATTTATATTCACAAACTGCATAAATGTATAATATATATTGCATGTTTGTTGTCTTAAACTATGCTATTCTTTAACTCTATTTACATGAGTCAGGAGGTTAAGTTGCATAAATTACCTTTAGAGTTTTTTTAACATAAATAGTGACATCCTGGTGGTTGGTTGAATTGTAGTGTTTCAGAGGCCGGAATACACAGCAGAGAGTGAAAAGGGTAATATATAGCAGATAAAAGAGCATCAGGATACAGAAGTAGTATCTGCCATATTTGTTCCACTTAAGGTAGATCAGCTGCTTCACTGGTGTCATTTCCAGAATTCTAAAAGCCTTTTGGGTGAAATACAGAAAGGTTAAAGAAGCCACAACATCAAACATGGAATTTATCCAAATACTTTGGATAAATAAATATGGCTCAGTGTTACATATTCTATAAATGTATATAGTATAATTAAACAAGCAAGTTGATTACACAGGTTGAAATAATAAATTAATGATGTTTGTTCTTCATTTCTGTTTCTTAGGGAACTTCTGTATTGCTTTGTATATATCAAAGAGGAGTGTGCTCTATGATGGACTGGTGCCACATGTTTAATGCTGCTATGACAGACGTCCCTGCTTTTCATTTCTTAAATATAAGATATATTTGTTTTGCATTAAAATACATACAGTATTTGTATCACTTTTCAAAGTATTTCAAAACTTAAAATGGACTATAATAAATGGAAAACAATATGCAGTATACTAGTAGCTAAGCATAGATATTACAAAATGTTCTGTTTTTCACATTTTAAGGCATTTGATTGGGATTGTTTACCAATGATCAGCTCATAAGGCACCTAAAGGATAAGTTTGGTATTTTTCGAGTCAAAGTTATTTCTTCACAAATATAGTATATATTGTGAAGGACAGCCGGGTCCCATGCCTGGCAGGGACGCCCCTACTGCATCTGTTCCGGGGGAGCTACCATGGACAGCTCAATACCTCCCCCGGGACGCTTGGTGGCAGCCTCCCTGGCAGACGATTCCCCAACCAGGCGCATGGCTCCATGGGAGATGGAGTCCTCCACAGCCTGGTTGGGGGCTCGGATGGCCGCCAGGGGGAGCTGCATGGACTTTGCAGCCCGGCTGGTTAGTTCCTTAGTCCCACCCGGAAACGCAATTAGGCCCAGGTAATTAAGCACCTGGATTACCTCCGGGTGGGGTATAAAAAAGGCCAGCCACCATCACTCGAGAGAGCCAGAGTTGGGAGGAGGAGGACTAAGCCTGAGGAGGAGTGGTGGTGCTGCCAGAAGGATTGTTGCTGTGGTGAATTGTGCTTGTGTGGGACTGTGTATTGCCTGTGGGTCACGGGGAAGACGTGCGCCCACGGGTGAAGAACAGAAAGGAGTGTGTGTTAAAGACATACGGTGTCTGTCTGTCTGTCTGTCTGTGCCTGGGGCCTGGCCTTTTACAATATGCATTTGCCACATGAAATTGTGTTACAAAGTCCAGCATTTGCTATACATTTAAAAAAATATGTTACCCACACTGGCGTTTCACATTGGAATTGATGGGGAACAACTAAAACTGTAAAACAAAAACCTTAAAACTTACAGAATAGTCCAGTTATTAAGACAAAACAGTTGTCAAGCATGATCCATGTACATTTACAAATACAGTGGAACCTCGAGATACGATCACCTCTGTATACGAGAAATTGAAAATACGAGGAAAGTATGAGCGAAAAATTCAGATCTAAATGCGAGCATTGGCTCGCGTAACGAGCCACGAGCCAGGCTGTGGGTATAGCTCGCGGCTTAGCAAGGGGGCGTGGTAGCAGTTGCGAGCCGCGATCTGCGGTGTCTGCGTTTCTCACTTAAGTGCACAGGTGGGAAACTGCCCCACATCCATGATTGTTCCTGTGGCTGATGGGCTGCAGCTGCCATGTCCTCCCCGCATATATAGAGAAGCGCGAGCCGGTTAAGGGGAGAAAAAGTAAAAGAAAAGAGAGAGGGAGAGAGAGAGAGAGAGAGAGAGAGAGAGAGCGCGCGCACAAGCAGGCAGGCACGCGGGCGGGCGAGTGAGTGCAGGCTCGCGTGTAGCTGAACAGTGAGCTGAACAGGCGAGCCAAACAGCTGAAGCAGGACGGTGTAGAGAAGGTCAGCTGCATTAAGGTGTCTCGCCTGTTGCAGAGCCCGCAGGTGAGACGCTAACAGAGAAGAAGCACCGGGGATTGTCATCTGTTTTTTAAAGACGGCATCCTTTTGACGTTTTAAATTCGTGTTAAAGGATTGTTATTCTTGTGTATTTTAAACCTCCACTTCACAACTGTTTTTAAGGATTATTTATTTAAAGATTTATTGAATGCTCTACTGCACTTTGGACACCTGTTTTGATTCTTTTAATAATCTGTTATATTATTTACCAGTGTTATTTATTAAAGGTAGACTACAGTATATATAATTTATCAGTGTTATTTGTTAGGAAAATTGATTTTTATGTTAATATATTTGGGGTGCAGAACGGATTAACTGGATTTCATTATTTTCAATGGGGAAGTTTGTTCTAGATACGAGAAATTCGCTATACAAGCTCAGTGCTGGAAACGAATTAAACTCGTATCTAGAGGTTCCACTGTACATTGTAAAATAGCTTATATATGTAATTTTTAACAAAAAAAACCCTCTAATATTATGAGATTCAGCCATTTTAAAAGAACACCAGGTACCAGCTGTGCATACTACATTACGCATCACTACATCAGCACTTATATTCTACCACAATAACCTCTCTTCGGGGAGTTGTTTCCTCTCGAAAGACAAAAACATAGTAAACGTTTTGTACCAAGTGGTTGATTTTGTTTTGATTGAGTTTTGCATTTACGTGAGAACTCACACATGCAAATAGAAAATGTAACCTTACCTTGAGAAAAATAGTACCAGAAATATGTGATAAAATGATTATTTCCAGACCTCTTGTTGTCAAAAAAGCAGGCATCGGAAATTTGGAAGGGGTGTGTTCCTTTATCAAAACTAAAAGAGCATGTATTCAGTAAGTTTTAGGCTTTTGTTTTCTGGTAAGAATTTTTTTTAATTTATAAAAAAAGCTGAAAGTCATAACACAGTGTTGCCTGGCAAATTTATGCCATGCTTGTGAAGAAATAACTTCATCTTAAAAAATACCAAATATATCCTTTAACTCAAGTTACAGAAGATGTCTGTGGGTGCAAGTCTTAAATGAGTTCATGCTTTCACAAAACAAGAACTATTTAAAAGAAGTGGCTATTTCACTGTCAAGCAAGCCACAATAATGAAAGTATTACGAAATGAAAATAAATAAATAACTAATTAAGAGATTAAACAAATAAAAAGGGTGAATGAATATAAATAGACCTTCTGCAATTGGGCATATACTTTAGATCTTCACCAGAGTGAACTTCTAAATACACAAACCGCAATACTATATCTGTTAAAATCATTGTCCATACTAAACATAACACGAATGCAGACTAAACATGGTTGAAAAAGTAGAAAGAATGATTCAGACAAAATCTGTAGACCTTTTCATTGTGTACAACATTTACTTGAAATATCAAAATTCAACAGTCACCCGAGGTTTCTGTGGGCCACTTTTGTTCAGAAACAATAGGGTTCTAGAATTTATTACAATTACAGTCCCAAATTAATCATGATTGGTTAATTCAAATTTTGGCACATAGACAAAGCCCACAGAGACCAACATCACACGCTAAGTGGTCAAATCATCTGTCAAGTCAATCAAATTTCCACTTCATTACAAATATTTCTGTTATATAGCACAAGAAAAATTTAAAAACTTAAGAGTACCTTACTAAATTAAATTTAAAAAAAACAGGAATGGATAGAATTATATTCTGCACTCACTCTCCAGATAGATACATGTAGATAGATAGACAGAGATAGATATAGATCAAGGCCAAATAAAAGAAATAGCAAACAACCCTTTGCATTGAAGTGTAACCTAATAATCAGTTACAATCAGACACAAAAAATTACAGGAAGAATGATGCGTTATTGTTATTTTTAAAGTCCTTAATCAAAGTCTCTAGAATATAAGAAATGTCTGGGCCTCCCTGACTTTAAATTCTATGCAATTTATTTAATGTTGTAGGCTCTGTTGATTATATATAATGTTTATGATGTACTGTATGATTTAAATAAGGCAGGTTTGCTAAAAAGAAGAATTACCTTTCTTTCCTGGCTGGACACAATAAGCTCCAGGATTGAACTCTCATTTTCAAATGAGTCAATTTCAGAAATGTCATAAAGGTAAGATTTGGTACCACAATGTCCATGGACAAGATAGCGCTTGTTCACGATATGCTGAAACATCTTTTAAAAATTGAATTTGTTAGATTGAGTCAGTACAATTTTTTAGTCTGCTGTAAACAAAGAATCAAAGTCTGACTGCTCTTATAAATAATAATATGACACATTTGTAATCTGATATCTAAAACCCAAGACAAATTTCATCTCACATTTTCTGTATCTCCATGTTACTTACGATTTCTCACAGCTTTATTGACATTTTCTGTAACCTACTGTTCACAATTCTAAGTAGTGGATAATCAAAGGTTTATTAAAACTTGCAGATTAAGGCTTTTTAATGTTGTCAGGAAGGGCATCCTGACCAGAAGAGAGGAAAGTTTCTTACTTGGACGGGAGGCCCCAGGAAAATGGATGGGTATCCCCGACCAAGGGAGAGGAATGTTCTTTACCTGGAAGGGAAAACCCAGGTAGATGATCAGGCATCATAACCGGGTGTGCGTTTTCACTGCCTTTCCTGGCCAGGATAAAATGATTGTCTCTGGGGACTGTTTATTCCCCTAGTGTGCAAGATGGCAGCTTCCCTCAGGCATAGCTCCCATTCATACTCCCAAGGGCACCTTTGGACATGTAGTCTCAGAGAATAACCCTGTTGGGGTCTGTGGGTGCTGCCAGAGTGAGGTATAAGAAAGGTACACACCTCGAAGGAAGTTCCGCCTGACCTGGAAGTGCTACCAGACTGTAGTCATTTGACACCGGAAGTACTCCTGGGTCTGGAGATTAAAGGAACCACCATCCAGATGAGCTTAGTCGGGAGGAGGTGGACAAAGCTTGCCTGGAGGAGAGATGCAGGATTTACTGTGGAGACAAGTCTGTGGTGGATTAAAATCGGGATAATGTATTGGATTTAATATCCCACTTTTATTGATGCCTTTTGACTGTGTGACTGCACTTGTGTTCTGGGTTTGAGGGGCTGCATCGCCCTCTAGTGGCCACAATGTTTACATTTCTCTTACCTAACCAAACTAAGACATTGCCTAGAACAACTATCATTTGCTTCATTGATGTTTAAAAGCATTTTTAACATAGTCACCAACTGTTTTTATTAAATATTTATGTACAGTCTAATTTTTAGCTTTTTGTCCCTTTCATCTACACTGTAAGCAATGCTTCATTTTGTAACTTTCAGATTTCAGACAGTGATATCAAAGGAGTGAGTGAAGATATTTAAAACAGTTTTCCTGTTTAGTAGGTTCTCTGTCCTTGCTGTTTTGGGAGCATTCAACCTTTGACTCCCGGGTTCGCCCCCTATTGTGACAGAAGTACATTTTTAATGACAGTACACCTCCAAAGAAAATAACTGGGCAATTGGTTGCATCATTTCTCCTACCTGTTAAATTGCTTGCTAGGCACAAAAGCAAAAATTGTCATCATTATTATGCAATATTTCAGGCTATCCTTTTTTGATGTCAATTGATTGATTAGTTTACTTTTGATGAAATTCACATATATCTGCTTTTGCTTATTTCTTTATTTTTTTATCATTCTATTATTATTTATGCATTTCTCTTTAACATATCTACTTTTCTCTGTTTGCTCATTGAGAAGTAATGGGTGTATTTTATTTTGAGATATACAGTATGTTAGCTGTTTACAACATAGGTTTTAAGGCTAACATGAAGCATCACAAACTACAGTTAAGCAAAGTAGGCAGATGTGGAAACATTGTTAGATGTCTTAAATGTCTACTAACCTTCAGATTACCTACAGCTGTCGCAAGTCTAAATGGTGTCAGCCCTTTCTTGTTTTTGATGCGATCAAGAGGAATTTGCCCATTGATATTTTTGTCTGCAGCCAAAATAAGATCAAACATATGACAGGACTTCACTGCATTTGGCTGAAGGACAAGAATGTGCAAGACTGTGTTACCTGAAAAGCAAATAAATGGAATGTGGATCTAAGAAAGTGGACCAAATCAAAGCCTAATAATAAAGAAGGTGCTTTGCATTAACTTTGACTGGTCATCATGCAATTTAGGATAACGTCAATCATTAAAATGTATAAAATAAAGCAAAGTTTAAAGAACTGAGAAAGATGTAAAGCATTATATATTGCCTTTATAGTCTTAATTCTAATAAAATGCTGTTAAAAGACAAGAAAAGTGAACACTAATAAAAAAAATTCTAGCCCACTTAAAGAGTTTCAGATTAAACCAGCAAAATATAAATTCAGAGTAAGTGAACAATTACCTAAGATGTGTGTTAGGAAGAATTCCAATTAAACTATCAGATAAACAATTTTTCATGGCTTTATATGGCAAGGTATGTCAAGAGTTTTTTTGATAAGTTAGTGGATAATGTTAGTGGACCACCCCATCCAATACTAACAAAACAACGAAAAAGGCATCTAAAACTTTGGACTTTACAAGCAGAGATACAGTACTTTAGGTGACATTCAAAAGGCCTTACGCTCAGCCACATTTATGAGTTTTAAAATAATTTGTTTTCCAGATATATGCTTTCAAGAAAACACTGGATTTCTCAGTGATGTACTTTAAGTGTTAAGCTTCATATTTTTAAAATTAAAGCTATATTTTCACAACCATTGCATGCTGTCACTTGCCCCAGAATATTACGATTGTGATAATATGAATTTAACTACAAAAACAGCAATCTAAAATAGAAAGCAGATGTGGAATAAGAATATTGTGTTTAAATATGAACAGGGACCAAACTAAGTATTACACACATTTACTTTGGTTATAGACAACACATCACTTTGTTACCACTAGCCTTACCATTTTACCATTTCACTACTTCTTCACAGCAAAACAAAACACTTATCCTGGAAATGGTGGTAGATGCATTCTGTCATGGTTTGCTTTGACAATTTCTGCTACTTCATACAAAAGTGTAGCAAAAATCATTGGGGTGGGTATAAAGAGCCATGACTACCTATTTTTTTATTTATCTCAGTTCTCACAAAGGAACCTTAGGCCAGTCTAAAATACAGCGTAAAGGCACTATAAAAAAATCTAAGACGTTTGGCCCTACTCAAACAGAATGAGACAGAATCTCAAAGACTAGTTTTACTGGTGTCACCAACTCCATGACTACAAGAAAAGTTAAGAAACAAGAAGAAACTGTTTGCTTTTGGACCAGAAAGGGACAGGACCTATGAAAAGAGGACTACTGGAAGAACCATATTTGTAGATATTAAATCAAAATGTTAACTTTTAGATAAAATAAAACTTTTACGGATAAATGTAAATATGTATTTTATTTCTAATTTCAACTTATGACTAAAATTTTCATTAAATGGGATTTTTTGGAATTACTGTTATACTAAACCAGGTTTTGTCACACATCATTTGTTCCCTTCAAAATCTAATGTATCTTGGTATACAGCCCTGTATTCGTTTCTTGAGAACTATAATATTAATAACTAATATTAATTATTTTTTATAGCAACAGCAAGAAGCAGGTATCTCCATATGTGTATATGTAGGATGAATGTAGATTTATAAACAGTTATGGAAGCAGACAACAGGTATGCCAGAATTCAGGTATCAAAGAAAGAAACATAGAGACTATTGAATTATGGAGAAAACTCACCCCAACTGTCTTGGGCCCGGATATCTGCCCCATTGTCAAGCAATAACTTAACAATAATTTCATTTCCAGTGCTGGCAGCATATGACAAAATATGTTCTCCTGAAATTAGACAATGTGATAATTAAAGTAAACAAAAGGAATTCTGAAATATATAATGCGTAAATTTCACTGGAAAGCACCTAGTGATGATACAGTACACGTAATGAGTTCTACATTGTACATAAAACAATGATGGATTCACTCATTGAACACTTGAAAAAAATCCTAAAATGACTCAAAGTATAAGGCTTGCTGTTTTATATATAAAATTATTATAAAATAATATTTATATATAATTATATAATATATTTTAAAGCGGTTCAATTTATTTTTAGCAAGCAAAAATAAGAGGCAAGGAAAGCAGTGAAACAGTATAAACTCTACACATCTTAGGTAGTGAATGATTAAATCCAGAAAGCACTTGCTACTTGAATTAAAGGCTAGACTTGGGGTAATTAGGGGTAGGATTGAATATACCACATTTTGGTATAATAGGCATCTTTTGGGGAATAGTTCAAAGTACACCTAAGTAGGAAGATTATAGGTGTACCTGTTCTTCTTTTCCACCCTCAACCCAGAAGAAAATGTCCCAGATGAAGAGTGATTACCCTGTCTCGCCATGTCTTTTCACATCCTCCGGCTTAAATATCCACCGACACGCAAATTCTGTCTTTCAAAGGACAGAGGCACAGGAAAGCACACAAATGTTGTCTTACACTGTGGTTTATTATTTTTGGAAAAAGCCCATTACAATGTCAATTAAATGAAGTTGTCCACTGACATGCCTAAATGTTTCACATTTTTTAATATGGCTAGTAATGGCATTTTTACTATAAAGAACATGGCAGCTGCTGCCCAAAATACCATAAAATGGAAGCAATTGTGGCAAAGGACCTTCCAAGACAGCACCATAGAGACATCACTTTCACAATAAACATTAACATTTCACATAAAATGAATAACGGAAAAAATATATACAAAAATTCCAAACATGTCATGAATTAATTTGGAAAATTCCATAACTTAAAATCATTACAAAACATGCCTTAATGTATTCAAAACTACACCTGGGCAAAGGTCCTTTGTTTTTGCTTTTCTTATGAATTTTTGTTTTTGCTTTTCTTATACTTTTTTCCTTGATGGTTTAAAGGGACATTTTATTTTTGTCTATTAAACTGCATACTCGTTATACAACTATGAGTAGTTATTTAAATTATATAAGTTGTGCTGCATTGATACTTTGAAAATTATAACATTTTCATTGTATTAAAAAAATAAAAAATATTATAATGTTATCATGTTTTTTGGTCATTTTATTCCAGGCTTGATAGACTCCCAGGAGGTGCTCCTTTAACTACATTAAACCATTAGCATTTCCAACCAGTATTTTTAGGGAGATTAACACAGGCTATCAGTCAAATCAAATATTTGCATTTAGGGCAGTTTTGAAGCATTACTTACCATAAAAAATAAGATTTTTTCGATTCTTTGAAAAATATGATCCTGTTACACGAGGCTTAATCACATCAGCTCCTCTTCTAATCAGTTCTTTGACCAGATTCAGATTCTGATTTGCTGCTGCAATATGTAGTGCTGTCTTACCTGTGCACCAACATTAAAAACAAATGCTGAACAGTATTTATTTTTCACAAACCAATGCATCAGACATACTGGAAACTTCAAAAAAGATAAATAAAAAAGATATCTGTTTTTGAAGCACAACTCTAATTACCTGCATAGAGATCAGATGTTATTACTTGATTAACTAGATCAGGAGCTGCATCCAAAAGAGCCACAGCAGCCTCTAGATTGTCATAAAGAGTAGCAACATGTAGGGCAGTTTCACCAAGCGCACCTTGCAATGTGAAATAATATCAGTTAAAAGACTTCAAGAAATAAAGACAGACGGACAAGCTCATACAGTATATAGAAATGTTCATGCTTTAATGATTTGGATTATGGCTTATGAAAGTAGTTTTAAGGATAGACAGACTGCATAGTTCACTTATTACGATCTTCATTGAGCTAAGTAGTGTGTGCCACATTTTATAGAAAAAACTTTTGCAACAAGTCAAAATTCAAATCAGTGCATATATCAGTAGTAACTGCTGCAGCTGGTGATTAGGATGAACATATCTTGATGTGGACATAGGGAGGAATGGAGGTCAGGTTATAAATGGAAACTCTGATGGTTTCAGTACATATCAGTACAGTGTACTTGTCTATACTGTACTTTTCAGAGTGAATTTTTTTTTTTTTTTTTTGCAAATACCATAAGCATTAATGATTAACTATGCACACAGGTGCACCTCTTTATCTGTCAAAGCCCTTGTTCCACTAAGCATAAACCATATGGGATGATGTGTTGCAGGGTTTTTTTTTGGTAGCTGTGCTGTTTAAGAGAGCCTTCAATTATATTTAAATTGCTGTCAGTGCATATTGCAAAGCACTCTCACACCACCACACTTCTGTCCCCATACTTCACTATGGGAACTGCACATCCAGACATCATCAATTCACCTTCTGTGCATCTCATTATGACATGGTACTGAAACCAAAAGTCTCAAATTTGGACTTATACTGAAGATGATATATTGTATTTATATGTTATGAAAATTTGAAAAAATCATGTTCAGAAAAGCCAAAGTTCTTGTTTTACTTGGGATAATTAAACACAACAAAATAAGAAACACCTTTGATTAGGTGGCAAGGCAAAAAAAAAACACTTGTAAGGGCAAGCAGGGATCTGAAACACAGAAGTATATACTTTTGATAAAACCAAAACACTAAAGTCTGAACAAGAAAACCACTTTTGTCTTTTAAAGTGGCCAAGTGTTGTCACACATATGTGCACTGTCAAGACCGTGCAGCTAGTAGCTGAAGCTGTTATATAAACAATAATACGGTGACTTCTGTGAAATTCTACATGTAATATGGTACTGCGATGGTACTAACGAAACAATGGTTAAAAAAGTAGAAAATAAAAAACAAAAATGACAAAAAATAAACTTATTAAAATCAAAAATGTGACATCAAAAAATGTTAAGAAGAGTTTGCAATGGATACTTAACAATATATATGTAATTAATAATGAGTAACCCGTGAATGAGTAAGTCTTTTTCAATTACTTTTTTCAGTGAATTAAAGTGATCTATTCTTGAGCATGGACAAATTGATTCAGTGGAGCTAAACTGAATTGCTAACATGCATGTGTGTCCTTAATAATATGATCAGTGAATGTTTAAAACACATGTACAAAAACCAACAGAATAAAAAACCGCTATTCGCTTCACTTTTGATTCTTTTGAGTTCAAACTACATCAATATCGGTGAACAAAAATCTGTCACTATGATTCTCTCACAACACATTATATTAAAATTGATTAGTTGATGTGTTTTGTAAAATTCAATATTGGACTAGACAACTAAATGTGTGCCAGGCATGGCCCACTTGAAAGACCTGGAGCATATCCAGGATACACCGGGGAGATTACCGGTATATCTTGTAAATATCATGGGAAGGTCTGGGAATTTCTGAAGGGGAGCTGGAACAATTGGCAAAAGACTAGGTTGGCTTGTCCAGTTCAGTATGTTGCCACTGCAACCCTCACCAGTAATAGCTCAGTGAAAACGAAGATACAGTAAGAGTTTCACTCATGTGCTAAATCTAAATGTTGATTCTGACACAGTTAAACCCATAAAAGTAGCATAGCACATACTAATGTTACCTCTTTCAAAGAAGTCTGTATCAGATTGTTTACTCATTTTCTTTATAGTTGCCACATCATTTTTCTTGGCCGCAAGTAGCAATAAATTCTCAGTGGTCCTAGAAAATTGTAATATGAAAGTGTTTCTTCAAAAATGTAACAAATTATTACAAATATAAAAATTATTAATACAAAATAATAATACATAATATTTATGAAGTACAGTGGCTTTTCCATGATTAGAGTACTTATATCCAAATGGGTACAACAGGAAGAACAATACTGTAAAGATGTCACAAATAACAAAATAAACATAAAATAAAACAAATACATGAAAATCAAAACTGTTGGTTGGAAAAAGAATGCAATAAACAGTGAAAAAATACAAAGTGCTTCAAGACAATAAAACAACAACAACAATAATATTTATTTCAGAGTGCTTTACAACATGTCAAAGTAGTTACATGAAAAAAGTAAATTTAGATAAGAATAATAATGAAAAAATAGTATACAAAAGATAAATAATGCACACTATAATAAGAAATATATATAACTATGAGAAACTGAGTCTTTAAATATAGATTTTTTTAAGTTTCTTAATAACAGTCTGATTATAAGGTCAGATGGGCAGGGTGGACCTAGAAAACAAAATCAAATCTACAGGTGTTCCAGACCAAAACTCGCCCTGCCCATTATGGGCATTCTGCCAAAAATAAATGTTCTAAGTAGTTCTTTATTGTTTTTTAGGCTTTGTCTTTGTGGAATTGTTTCTTAGAGAATTTGATGCAGTGGGTCTTGTGACAAATTGGGGTATCTGCTTTCATCAACCATCACAGGTGACTGCACAGAACTTTAATCAGGTGGTGATGGTACATTATCTGTTGTCCTACAGTATCTTTCTATGTGACATTCTCTCACTAGACATACCATGCCCAGTTTTTTAGATCAGTTTTGACATAATGTTCAATGCTTATCTCTGTCCCAAAAGGGTCCTCTACTCCTTTAATCCAGCTCTCCCTTGGATGAGCTGACTCTTTGGCTAATTGCGGACCATATTCAAATTAAGTTTGTCTTGTTAATACTTAAAATTTAAAGATATTAAGTTATGCAGTCAAAAAATTAAAAATTTCAATCGCAAATAATCACAAGTCTCATGATTAATCGCATGTCAAACCAGTGATGTCCAGTAGTCCCAAGTGAATGTGACTATTATACAACTTCTTAGCTGTTCAGACTGTAACAACTTGTTGCTTTTAAATAAATCCTTGATATGTGACACAACTGTAACATGTGAAAGTAATTTGTAAAAAATGTCAGATGCTGCTGAATGATGTGTCTTCAACTAAATTTAGAGGTCCACACTCTCCAGCAATCTGTTTTACAATACATTGTATTGCTGCAAATTTTGTTTCATTTATGGACTATAGTCTGCAGTAGATTTTGTTGCATAACATTAGAGTTCTTAATTGTGGTATTATGCACTGAATGCTTTTATGTGATAAAGTTGTTGTATTAATGCAATGTTTAAATTTTCTTGCACTAAGTTTACAAGTATCAACATTTTTGTCCATTGAACAGTTGGGGAATGTTTTAATTTAAAAGTAAGCATCATAAATTCATTTTTCTCAGCGATTGTTAACAGAATACCTTAGATCAGGGGTTTCCAAACTTTAAGTTTAAGCTTCCAAAATATTGTACCATCTGTTCAGGGCCCCCACTAATATAAATTAAATGCAGTGAAGTGAAGCATGATCTTAGATCTTGGGTACTGCTAACAATACTAACACTGCACAATTTTGTATAATAGTAGACCTGTTAATCAAAGCAAATGCTTAACTACAGCAGACTACTGACACATACTTGATTAAATCCATCCATCCATCCATTTTCCAACCCGCTGAATCCGAACACAGGGTCACGGGGGTCTGCTGGAGCCAATCCCAGCCAACACAGGGCACAAGGCAGGAACCAATTCCGGGCAGGGTGCCAACCCACCGCAGGACACACACAAACACACCCATACACCAAGCACACACTAGGGCCAATTTAGAATCGCCAATCCACCTAACCTGCATGTCTTTGGACTGTGGGAGGAAACCGGAGCACCCGGAGGAAACCCACGCAGACACGGGGAGAACATGCAAACTCCACGCAGGGAAGACCCGGGAAGCGAACCCAGGTCCCCAGATCTCCCAACTGCGAGGCAGCAGCGCTACCCACTGCGCCACTGTGCCGCCATACTTGATTAAATGTCATGTAATATCTCCAGGCCAGGGGTTTTAGGCCTTTTTTCTTGGCATAACACCTTAGCGTCGCACCTGAGACATACCATTTTCACAGAAATCAACAAGCCATAGTGTGTGCTGTGTAAGTTATATCAAGCTGTTCCCTCTAAGCCAATATTTTCATGGAAAGATGAGAGTGGAGTGTCAGTAACATGAGCACAGTAAGGCGGAGCGGTACAATTGAACTACATAACTGAACATGGAGGTTTATATGGTTCTCACGTTCTACTATTTTTCTTTTAGTTACTTTGCACGCTGCTCTCATGTATAACTACACTGATATAAGATTTCTTTTATGCAACAGCTGAAGAACATGTTCAGTTACCCATATGTTTGATTAAAAATCTAGGAAATTTATAGACAGTCTTTAAAACCGTAGTTGATGTTTTTAATAATGTTAACCTCACCAGAGCAACAGCCCCTAATTGGCTTAGATAGCAAGGGATGCCATTAATGCGATTAAAAAAAAAGTCAGTCATATGCATTAATACGTTACCTTTGACTGCCTTAACACTAGAATCCCTGAAGCCTATGAAAAACTAGTAATCCCCGGCCACCTTAAATTTCTTTGCACCTCTTCATTAGAGTCTTTTGTTTTTCAAATGTCTCGATCAGCACTATCACAAGCTGCCCACGGGAGTAGGTAGCCTGCTAGAAGTTCAGGACCGACCAGGACTGGAAGGTGACGGCGACAGAGTCAAAACAAAATGTTATGGCAGGAAGAATGGATGAAAAATAAAACAAATGTTTATTACATCAGTCCCTTAGAAAGAAAAATTCTGGTACAGGAATATATATAGTGCACACACTCACACACAAACATTTAAGAAAGAAAAAAAAAAATCTATAAGCTTCTGCAAGGACATAAGTTGTTCAAAGAAAAATAAAGAAAAAAATAATATCAAAATATGGCTTTATCCTCAAAGGCAATTTGGCCTCTCTGGAAAAAAAAAACGGTCTGATCACTATTTTAGAAATAAGGCTCTGAAGCAGTCTTAAATAATTTAGCTCCTCAAACTACAGAACTACCAAGAGCCTGAACTAACTAATAGGAGGCTATTACTCTAATGGAAGCAGCCAGACAGAGTCACTCACTCGTTACTGATGGCTCATGAACAGATCTCTATTCTTAAGTCAGTTAACCAACCCTTAGCAGACAATGTCCCACACCTTATAATGCCAATGCTATTTCTTTCTCGAACTACACTGCTGCTGGACAAAACTAATTGTACCCCCTTAAAGGGGAAAATGACCTAAATGCCTCACAAACAAACTAAACCTAATCCCACTCAATAGAAACAATAACACCAAAACCAATATCACTTTTGTACCTCTGCAATCTCAATAATAACAAACTCAAAAAAAAAAGTTAAACCAACATAAACTCAATGCCTTTAAAAGACCTTTCCCCTCCTGACTGTCTTTTCCCAGATTCCTGAGCACTGTGCGTGCGTCCAACCAAAGTGCCACATTTAAAATGGCATTTGGACTAGCACATGCGTCTTTATTTTTATGTAGATGGCCGAAGAATAAGGAGCTATGGTAATCCCCTCCATTCATGCACTAATGACTGACGGTAAGTCCTCTAATTTAAATGTCTTTGTTCTCTGCTTTTCCCAGTTACAATAACTGCGCTGTTTAAATACCTCTTTGTGGTGTTGCGCACTCAGAGTCGTGCCGGTTTCAGCTGCAAACTTCTATGGGGCACATCTCCATGTCAAAAGCACAAGGAGCAAGCAGCCTGCTATCCCAAAAGCTCAACTTGGGCAAAATATTCTCCCAGCTCAAGTCTGTTTATCTGGGTGTGAGGTACCTGGAGTTTTATAAGGTAAATAATATATCGTTATTTGGAACACATGCATTTCATGTGTGTTCCATGTCTACATTCATCTATGTAAATGTAGGATGACAGTAAATGTGAGGCTAGAAATGTTGAACACATACCTAAAACAGAGACTTTTTAATGTTATAGTACTAATGACAAAATTTTGACATACAGTAATGTATATAATGTGTCAAGACTGAAGTCCAAATATCAAATAAACACTTTCACAAAAGGTACACATAAAACAAAACAAGCGAACTTTTATTCAAGTTGGTGCAGTGGTAAGCAAGAACTGCGGACTCATAATCAAGAGGTTGCTGGTTTGATTCTGGGTGCTTCCCAGAATTACCGTTTTGAGTAGACAGCTGCACTTATTACTATTATAGAATAAAAACACACATTTGATTTCAGTCTGTAACAGCCGGTGTAAATTTATGGTGCTAGTAAAGGTTAGCATTTTTTTTATTCAGTTTTTTTTCTCTCAGTCACATTCATGCTCCCCCCGATCTGACACAGCTGTTTTCAAATAAAGACATGCTATAGCAGAGATGAACTCAGATGAGGATGAGGGTTCTACATCAGAGAAAGAGAACAGAAGCCCTCACCGCAACAGAACATCCAGTCACACATAAGAACAAGGCAGCTGCACTAGGCGTAAAGGTGAAACATGGCACTGTTTGGATGCAGCAACAGGTTGGGCATTATCCTGCCAGTCAATCTGCCACATGCATGTCCTTCAACGAAACAGCAGGGCTTACAGAGCTTGCCAAGATATTGTGCAAAGTTCTGCTTGTGATTCTGTTTTGTGATGGTCTTTATATAAAAAACATTTATATGTTACTTATATAAAAGTCACATCGAATGTTATTTACCTGGTTTATTTACTTACCTTCCTACAGCGTAAAGTCAAAGTAGACTGCAGAACTTCCTGTGTTTGACATGGGCATGCTGACAAAGCACATGTTCAATGCCACTCTTTATTCAGGAAAAGATCCCAGTCATCCCACGGGAGAAAGACTTTCCGAGACTAAGGTCATAAAGCTTATGAAGCCACTTCTGGACAAAGGCAGAACCGTAACAACAGTTGTGTAAAGTGCTACAGCAGCTTCCACCTGCAGCTAAAGTCATTTGTGTACTGAAGTAACATTGCACATGTACTTTGTCTCCAGGCACCTCACACCCAGATAAACAGACTTGAGCTAGGAGAACTTTTTTTTTGCTTGAGTTGAGCTGCGGCAGTGGGGGGATGTAATAGTAGGCTTCTTGCTGCTTGTGCTGATCGACACATTTGCAAAACAAAAGATGCTAATGGAGTGCAGAGTAGGTTTGGAAAATTGACACTCTTGTGAGGACTCTGGAGGTGGATGGAATTGTTTAGTGCAAAACAGTACTGCAATACGAAGTCTGACAATTTAGTTCGCAAACTCATCCTAGAAAAAGTGCTACTACATACATCATTGCTGAATATCACTATGGTCAACTTCGAAGTACTCCCCTTGGGAAGCTATGCACCGACACTAGCGCCTAGTCCACACTTCAAAGCAATTTTGGAACTCTTTCTGGAATAGCCGATAGAGATGCCGTAGTATTATGCTTGATAATAATAATAATAATAATTTCTTTACATTTATATAGCGCTTTTCTCACTACTGTCCTGAATGTCATCAAAATGTCTTCCTTTCAATATTTCCTTTATCTTTGGGTAAAGAAAAAAGTCACTGGGGGCCAGATCAGGTGAGTAGTTAGTGTGGTCTAATACAGTTATTTGTTTAATGGCTAAAAACTCCCTCAAAGACAGTGCTGTGTGAGCTGGTGCATTGTCATGATGCAAGAGCCATGAGTTGTTGAGAAAAGTTTATGTCATTTTTTTAACTTTTTCACACAGCCTTCTCAGCACTTCCAAACTTGGTTTACTGTTTGTCCAGTTGGTACAAACCCATAATGAAAAATCCCACTGATATCAAAAAAGGTTAGTAACATTGTTTTGACTCTTGATTTGGACTGATGGAAATTTGGAAATTGGCTGACTTCCATTATGTACTTTGACGCTTTGTTTCAGGGTTATATTTGTTCACCTATGTTTCATCACCAGTGGTAACACGGCCCAAAACATCGTCTTGCCTCTCCAAAACGTCTTAGCAAACTTCGAGTCTCCTTTGCTTTTGTTCATCTGTAAGCTCATTCAGCACCATTTTTGCACACACCTTTCTCATACCAAGATTTTCGGTTAAGATTTTACTAACTGTTTCTCTATCGATATTTACTTGGTCTGCTATGCTTCTCACAGTCAGTTGACGATTTCAACGCACAATTCAATGAATCTTTGCAATGTTTTCGTCAGTTCTGCTCATTACTGGCACAACCTGACCTCTTTTCATCAGTGACACTTGCTCTTCCCTTTAAATCCATTTCTACACTGCCGTTTTCTTCGTGGCATTATCCCCATAAACTTGGACTAACATGTCCCTGATTTCACTTCCACACTTGCCAAGTTTAACAAGAACTTTAATGTTTGGTTGTCAAATACAAGCTCCGACATTCTCACGATGGCACACATGAACACGCAACAACAATAATGAATGCCACTCAACAAGACACTGCCATGTGTTGACATTAAAACAGCTGTGAGACACTGAAATGCCTAGGTTATGAAACGTTACCGAGCTGTTTGTACAGTGCTGCCAATGTAAAGGCACAGTGGCAAGTTCGCAAACTTAATTAACAGACCTTGTATGCCAAAGGTTTTATGTGTATTTCAGCATGTAACATAGTGAAGTTTATCATGGGAGTATTTCTGCAAAGTAGAAATACAACCCTTAGCTGGTAAGACTAAACAACACACAGAACAGGCTGTCAGTCATGTTTATGTAGCAAAGAAAAGAGAGTGTCTGCAATAACACAGTGAGCCCTTAAAAGAAGCACAAGCTCAACCATTTGGAGTTTTTGATCCAGTAAAAATGTGGGATAATAATATAATGATTGAACAGTAACCCAGTAGTGATCATCTTAGCGAGATAAGTCGTTGCAGGAAAGCTAATGCCACTTGGGTAGTGATCCACTCCAATGTCCAGAAATATAGCATGAAATGCACAAAACTAAATTGAACAAAATTTGCAAAGCTTTTTGAAAACATGTTTCAACTATGTCATTATGGGTTAAGATGTGTTGACTGGTTGGATGAAAATGGCTAATTTAGCTATTTACAATTAAATTGACAATATAATAGTAAGTGTGCAGAAAGTGAAGGGGACTGAATACTTTCTGAAACCACTGTTTATATGGCCATCAAATTAATATACTTATACTAATGACTATATACTAAATACATGTAAATAGTAAAGACTAGATCAGGGAGTCAATTAAAAAAATGAACTGATTGTATAATTGTATGGAATTAATTGTGATTAATCGCATCTAACATCAAAACATGTAATCATAAAATAAATACATAAATCATGAAGTAAATATACACTGAATCACAAAATTAATGTAGACTCAACATAAATGAATTTTTAAAAAATTAATGACATAGTTTAAACTTAAACAATGACCTGAAACCCGACCTTTTAACAAAATACTACTTGAGCTTGAACAACCTGAATCTGAATGCCACCCTTAAAGGCAAGCTGAAAAGAAGGAAATAAATAAGAAAACGAGGCCAGTAGTGTATTAATGCTCAAATTGTTATGGCATATGAGACAGAGACGTATCAAAGTAAAATGGAATGACTGTAGACTTTGAATGCACTGCTAAAGACTGATTTAACTGAAATCATAAGCATCTCTTAAATGGACATACATTAAAACTTGTTTTAAAAATCCTCAAATGTCATCCTCAATTGTTCATCAATGATTTGATAATTATACTCTAAACAAGTGTTTTTCAACTGGTGCGCAATGAGAGATACCCAGGTGTGCTGTACAGGACCACCTCTATGAGTGGGTAAAGGGATGAAGCAGCTGGGAAAATGCATTCAAAGTGCTCATTATGTGCTGTGTCTGCAAACACGAACCTCCAAGCTGCTATTTTTGCCAGCATCTCTGATCATCCCACCCCTTCAGACAGCTTAGCAAGTGTATAGATTTAATGCTTTTGTGGTTCGTAGAATAGTGGTGTGCCTTGGGATTTTTTAGGTTACACAAAATGTGACACCACAGAACGGTTGGAAAACACTGCTCTACCTACACCTTTGCTCCTGGAACTGTAAAAAAGTCCTCTGTAGCAGCTACCTTACTTAAAACTAATATCGTTAAGTACTGCAAACTGGAATAATGGGTAGGGATAAACACTACACTTCTGTTTCATGGAATGTTGTCATTATATTAGGGCATTAAGCACTGCAAGGTACCTGACAGACTGGCAAGTTAAATACAAAGGTATTACAGACTTATTTTGGTTTTAGTGCCATTCAAAGAAAACCGGTTTTGCACGTATGTGATATGACTTTGATTCAATCTTCTTACAGAAACATTACATAAAAAAAAGAGAGAGAGCATAATTTTTACATTCGCATTTACTTTTCTTTAGTATTGCTCCAGGACTATCATAAACTCCCCTTCTTCCTACTCCCCTACACTTTTGTTTTGTATAAATTAAGGAAATGAACATCAGTACCATGTACTGATATATGGCAAGGCATTATGAAATTTGAAACTTTTAAATAAAATATTATTTCTCAAAATTTTTAAAGGTAGTATAAAAATACAGTACTGGATGTTTATGTAATTCTTTATGTTTACACTTAACTTTTTTATATTTTTGTTTTGTAATGTAAAAAAAAAAAAAAAATTACATTAAAATGCCTCCCTGACCAAACCACTGCCTGACATGATTGTCTTGTTGTCAGCCCTCGTTGCAATAATATTTTTCAACACGTTAAACATTCCACTTTAATCACAAAAATGAATGTGTTAATTTTCCCAGGCCTACTAAAGACACTATATCAGTGTTTCTCAACCTCTGTCCTGGGGACCCACTGTGGCTGCAGGTTTTTGTTCCAACCAGCTTCTGGTCTTTATTGTACTCCTGGGCTAATTAAGTGAACTGTTATTTCCCCAGTCCTGTTTTTTGGGAACAATATAGAAATTAGAAAACTAAGTTTGGTTAAAAAGAAAAAATATATATTAAAATGTACCAAGAAGTTATATGGGAATAATGTATTTTTTTCTTTTTAACAATATTTTCATCTTGATTTTTATTTTACTTTTCTAGGTGTTCTAATTGTTTAATTAATCCATTATTTACTAATTAGTGGATCTGATACTAAAGTAGTTGCAGCCTTTGCTTATTCAGTGTTGTTTGCTAGTGTGTCTGCTCTGCTCATTTTTAATTCTCATTAATAAGATACAACAAAGTGGAAAAACTGCACAGAGAAAGGGCAAAATATGATGAAATCAACAAGAGAATTAAGCATTTAAATCTATAGCAAAAGCAGAAATATTTCTAAATGTCTTATAAATGTAAAAATCATGCTGCTGTGCTTTCCTGAATGTAGAATAAAATAAAAATAATACCAGCTAATTAAATGAGCTCAGTGTTATCAGGTGTTGTCACTGATTAGGAATCCGGTTGGAACAAAAACCTGCAGCCACAGGGGGTCCCCAGGACCGAGGTTGAGAAACACTGCCTATATTTAAGTTGAGGTTTCCCTTTGTAGAAGTAAAATATAGAAGAATAAATTAGATTAAAATTAATTGAATTGTAATAGTCAAAGACTGATGATAATTAACAGTCCCAGTCCATGCACAGTTTAGCACTTCACGCAGTTCAAGGTAGTATTTTATTTTTTAGCCAAATCAAAAAAAATAGTAAAATTGTGAACAGCGTAAAGAAGATTTAGCAGTTATATTCTTGATAAAATCATTCACAATAAAAAAGTAAATCTTGACCTTGAAAGGGTCACAAATATGAGCCTGGTAAATACTTTGCAAGGGCTGCTTTGAAGATGCAGAGGAATCTAAAGTGGAAACCATTACTCTCAGTTTCCCTTCCCAGTATGGCAGATCAAGAAAATGGTGACTTGTGTTGACATCACTGAAACATTACCTCAAGCCCCATCTCTTCCAGTCTTTAGAAAAAAAAGGCTGTTTCACCTGAAAGTAAGCATTCCATATGTGAACAACCTTCAAGGAAGAAGACAAAAACTAATGAGGGTCAATAGGTGAAGGGCTGGCATTTCAGTACAAAGGTGAAATCAATAATAAGACTTAAAGAGGCATACCTCAAAATGCTTAGTTTTCAGATAATCGACAATGAAAACTGATTGTGTCATACTTTTATATAGAATCAGAAAAGACTAATCAGAAAGACTGAGTGCGGAATAGGTTGGTTATGTTAGTGGGGGTGACGGTTTCGAGAGGCTCCTGGAAGGACCTGGTAGTGTGGAGCCTATCCGCACTGTCACATGAGGCATGCCCTACAAAAACTATTGACAGATATTTAAATCAGGTAGGGAAGTCCTCATAGGAGAAAAGGCAGATTTCATTTCAGAGTAAGGCAACAAAGTAATTGTGTTGTCATTGTTATGAGTGTTGCTGTCTTTTATATATATAATATACACACACACACATATAAACATATATATACATATACATATATATACATATCTACATATATATATACATATACACATCCACATATATATACACATATCAACATATATATATATATACACATACATACACACACACACACTCACACACACACATATACAGTGGAACCTCGAGATACGATCACCTCTGTATACGAGAAATTCAAAATACGAGGAAAGTATGAGCGAAAAAATCAGATCTAAATACGAGCATTGGCTCACGTAATGAGCCACGAGCCAGGCTGTGGGTATAGCTCACGGCTTAGGGAGGGGGCGTGGTAGCTGTAGCGAGCCGCAGGGCGATCTGCGGTGTCTGCGTTTCTCACCTAAGTGCACAGGTGGGAAACTGCTCACATCCATGATTTGTCCTGTGGCTGATGGGCTGGGCAGGGTTGCCACCCGTCCTTTAAAATACGGAATCGCCCCGTATTTGAGAATGAAATTGCGCGTCCCATTTTGAATCAATACGGGACGGGATTTATCCCGTATTTTTTTTATCATTTTTTTTAAAGCAGCGTCTCATGCAAATCATCCCACACGCATTTTATGAAGATGCCTCCTTTCCTACTTTTGATTGGGTAATACTTGACGTCATCGTTAGTTTGATTGGTCTTTTTAACTGTCCAGTGAGGAGGGCGGGTCTTTTAAGTACAGTCTGCAAAGTGTTGGCACTGGGATGCGGCACCCGCTGCAGTATGCGTCCCTTATTTTTTTGTATTAAAAGTGGTAACCCAACCTGGCAGGTAACAGTAATGTTTGGTCATGAAGTCGTCTAAAATCCGCCACGTGCCCTCTTTTAAGTGTGAGAAGCAGATATATATAGCCAAATTCTCGCGCTTCGTTGAGGCGAAGTACTGCTTTTAATTTTTTAAGAAAAGAAAACCTTTTTAAACAGATCGAAAATACAGTATACCAATAACAATTTGTTAAGGATCTGTTTTTTTCTGAACCTCGCTTTTCACAGCTGTCGCGCTACGGCGTGTGTTTCGTTTATTTGACAGTATGTAGATCGTGGTAATTACATTCATGTCATTCGTTTTCTGAATCACAATCTGACTGTATGGGTGGTTACCTGCCAGGTAACACTTGTGGTTGGTCAGGAAGTCGCGTTACATCCGCCACGTGCCCTCTTTCTGTTCCCAGAAGCTGATCATAGAATGGTTTTAATAGTTTACTTTCAAATAATGCAAAGAGTATGCGACACGTGTTTCTCTCTAATTCTGGGCTCATCAGGCATACACACTGACTTCATCCCCTCTCGTGAATCGAATCTCTATCGTCAGCGCCAGAGTTGAAGCCCCTAACGTTGCGGTCAGCAAGTCGGCTAACATCCGCCATGTGCCGTCTTTCAGTTGCGAGAAGCAGATCATAGAATGGTTGAAACTGTTGCCCCTAACGTTGCGCTATGGCGTGTGGTTCGTTTATACCTCGTGTCTTCTCATTAAACTTTTGTCTCGCGAATATGTTATTGCAATCCGCAGCGGGAGCGTTTCTATAAACTTAATTTAAACTTACGTTTTACACCGTGCTTTGTTTCCCTTATAAACATGCTTGTATGCTTCACTCGCTGGCTTCTTATTGTTTCGCTCCCTTCTCAATTGTTTAATGAATTTTTTGTTCTTCGCTGTTTGCGGCTCTTCCTTCATTTCTCCCTACTGAGTTCTTTTATCTCACGAATATGTTATTGCAATCCGCAACGGGAGCGTTTCAATAAACTTAATTTAAACTTACGTTTTACACCGTGCTTTGTTTCCCTTATGAAGATGCTTGTATGCTTCACTCGCTCCCTTCTCAATTGTTTAATTAATTTTTTGTTCTTCTCTGTCTGCGGCTCTTCCTTCATTTCTCCTTACTCAGTTCACAGTCTTTTCACGTGATTACGTGGGAGGCGTGATGACGTGACACTCAACTCCGTCTCCCACGGCCATCAAGCTGCCGTCCATTACAGTATATTGTCAAAAATGAGGTTCCAGTTATGACCATTACGCGTTGAATTTCGAAATGAAACCTGCCTAACTTTTGTAAGTAAGCTGTAAGGAATCAGCCTGCCAAATTTTAGCCTTCCACCTACACGGGAAGTTGGACAATTAGTGATGAGTGAGTCAGTCAGTCAGTGAGTCAGTGAGTCAGTGAGGGCTTTGCCTTTTATTAATTAGTATAGATTTAGAAATATTTCTGCTTTTGCTATAGATTTAAATGCTTAACTTTCTTTTGTTGATTTCATTATATTTTGCCCTTTCTCTGTGCAGTTTTTCCCCTTCATTGTATCATATTAATGACAATTAAAAATGAGCAGAGCAGACACGCTGGCAAACAACACTGAATAATCAAAGGCTGCAACTACTTTAATATCAGACCCACTAATTAGTAAATTCCCATATAACTGCTTGGTACATATATTATATATATATATATTGTGAGGGATGGCTGGCCATTCATCCCGGCCAATACCCCCAGGCCGGTAGATGGAGCTCTCCTTGCAACGTGGAGATGCCCCGAATTCCAGCAGGGCATCATGGACAATGGAGTTTTAATACACAGCCCTGCTGGATAACGTCGGAGCCGCCAGGATTCACTGCAGGGAGGCTCAAGGACTTATACGTGCCCTATAACCCGGAAGCACGTCATAATCATATGACCAGAGGGAATTACGTGTTTCCGGGTTGAAAAGAAGGACTTTTTTAATCTGACCCGGAAGTGATAAGAAATCACATGGACTGTAAGATGGGAAACACTTCCGGGTCAGGGAATATAAAAGGACGATGGGAAATCCCAGACGTTGAGCTGAGCTGGGTGGAAGGGTGGCAACGTGTCTGGGAGTGAGGAGGATTATTGTTATTATTGATTTATTGAGTATTGTGGAGTGGAGGGTGCTTTGTGCACTTTATTAATATAATAAATATTATTATTGGACTTTTATCTGGTGTCTGACGTCTAGTCTGAGGGTTCAAGGGGTCACGGAGACCTTAAACTGTCACAATATATATATACCAAACTTAGTTTTCTAATTTCTATATTGTTCCCAAAACACAGAACTTGGGAAATAACACATCACTTAATTAGCCCAGGAGTCCAATTAAAAACAGAAGTTGGTTGGAACAAAAACCTACAGCCACTGTGTGCCCCCAGGACCAAGGTTGGGAAACACTGCCATACAAAGCAAGGTAAAGGTGCAAAGTACAAAAGTGCTTTATTTCAATAAAACAAAACTAAAACAGTGTCCAAATAAAGTGCAGTGCTCAAAACATCAATCAATAAATAATCCATTAAGACAACAAGTGGATCCATTAAAATCCAAAATAAATAATTTAAAAATAATAATATAAATAATTTAAAAACAAGGTTAAAATACTGGCTGGAAGCAGTCCTTTCTTTAAAAACCCCATGCTTTCTTCTTTCTACCTGGCGGCTCCCCTGCAACTCTCAGGGGATTCTATCTGCAGGTGCAGCTGCCTTCTACTCTGGTCTAGTAGCCTTCTGTTCCCTGGTTACGTAGAACTCCAGCCGGACCAAGATTTGGGATCCCCAGCAGCCACGGTGCTCATACTGGGGATCAAGTCTCCCTAGCCTTCCTGACTGCTGCTGCCTTCCATGGCAAGTCGTCTATTCTGCCGGTCACTCCAGCTCCTCCAAACTGCTCAGCTGGAGCAACTGCTTCATTCTGCCCCCAGAGTGTCGGCCTAACACTCCTCCTAATGGGCTCTCCTACCAGCTGCATGCAACCTCCAGCGAGCCTGCTCTCGCTTGCTCGTTCGCTCGCACCGGCTCTCCTTCTCCAGCCTTCTTCTCCCTTAATGTGCGTCCTTCTCTTTTTCTAGATCTCTCCTCCCCACTCCCGCTTCTCCTATTTATAATGGGGACGTGGCACTGGTGTAGTGATTAGCAGCTCCTGGCATCAATTACGGACACAGGCAATCCCATACCTGTGCATTTCAGTGCAGAAACGCCCATGCCCACATCGCGCCCTGGAACTACTCCAGCCACACTACCACGCCCCCTCTAAGAAGCGAGTGCGGTGATTATTTATTTAAAACTGGCCATTCTTTCTGAACCGTGCACCCGCTATATCACACAGTGGACCCAGAGATGTCCAATGTTCTAGCCAGAGGATCAGCTTTAAACAGCTGCTCAAAGTAGCCAGACCAGCGGGTCACAACTGCAGCATCATCTGTAAGGAGCATTCCATTACCCTCCCTGACTGCAGCTGTGGAAGGAGTCTGCAACATGTGAGACAGCAGTTCCAATACCTGCACAACCTAGCTTTTTTATTCTTGTAGCTATAATTTATAGTCATGGATATATATGTATACACAAAATGCTACTGTACCGTATTTGTGTATACAGAGAGCTACTTAATAATTAGTCCTCCATCCATCCATCAACCTATCTACTGTACAAACCCTGAAAGTGTGTTATGCAGGATATTGTACTTCCCATTGTGTTTTTTAAATGCTGTTAAAGTCACAGGTTGATTACTGGGGTTCCTTTATACCAAATGCAATATGCCTATATAATGCCTAATTGTGACTATGACTGCTAAAACAACCAATGAAAAGTTTGGACTTGCCCAGAAATTTTAATAATTTTGATAAAATACTTTTTTCATTAAGATCCCATTATATTTATTTAAAAATATGGCCAAGACATTACTAATGTTTCTAATACCAATTACTGGTTAAATGACAAATGGCATCATTTTTGGTCAGCTTTCTTCAGAACAGGCCACATGCCTGTCTCAATATGGCTACTGAGCTGTGCTCTTTATTGTGTTGTCCTTTTCATGGAAATGGCGTAAAAGATGCTCCTTCATGGTGATGGGGGGGTGAGAGAGAGAGAGAGAGAGAGAGAGAGAGAGAGAGAGAGAGAGAGAGAGAGAGAGAGAGAGAGAGAGAGAGAGAGAGAGAGGGAGAGGGAGGAAGGAGTAAAGCAACAAATTTATAATCTCTCTTTCCAAAACTTGCAACAAATAGGGCATTGAGGTACTTAATGGCTTCTGATTTAAAGCCTAATAGGCAACTTTAGACCAATAGAATTCTGGTGCGACACAATGGTTTCACACCTGCCCCCAATACCATTTGTTAAGAAGAAGCATGCCATCTAGGTAATTGGCCTCCATGCAGGAGTTGATTGAGAGAGTCCTGCAAAGAATCACTTAACTATCAAACCATTGCTGTTCCTATCAATAATGTAACACTAATATTACATTTCTTTGTCTAAGTTACAAGTAAAGACATACAAAATATTTATCAACTTATATACAAAATTCCACACCACAACAGACTGCAAAGCCCATTTTCAGAAGTCATTCCTTCAGTGCCTTAATGGTAAACTCCCTTGTCTTATCTTTAATTAGTCATCTATAAATGCTAATTGGTTATAAGAGAAATCTTTTAACTTACATTATAACTGCTGAAAACTGTTATTCTTTTCACATTTGTTGCAAAGTGATTGCATTCCTCAAGTTAATTTTTTTTGGTTCAAAAATGGTCAAAATGAAACTTCTTTCTCAAGAAACGTATCAGTCTATTGTTTTTTGGCAGAAAGGAGGTTATTCCATATAAAAGAGATTACTTTTTTATTGTGTTCTGCTCATTCTTTAGTATGTGCTTGTAGCTTTGACTGTCATATTTTCCTGGCTCCCAGTCTGACCGTAGCTTTGTTTCCCAACCTTGTCTCATCTCCCAGTCATTCCCATAAACTCCAAACTAACTTCTCTTCAGCAGTTACATCGGTACACCAATGATGGGGACAGCCTTAGTATAACAGTTGTCACCTCACACAGTCCTGATTTATCTAATAAAGTGTCTAAGTAATGATTGTCAGTAATATAGTCAGATTTTGCTAAATGTTTCAGGTTTTTAAGTTTTTAGCCTTGAAGTTTAATGTGAGATTTACATTTAAAAGTCATAAATGTCTTTAGAGGATAAATGCAAGAAAGTTATTCACTTACTATACTGTATATGTTCTGTGACTTCATATATGGGAGCATCTAGAGAAACTTTGCTAACAATATTTCATGCCTTTTAAGACAATTTAGCTTATGGTTGTATGGAGTATTGGGATGTAGCTAAAACAGATCCCTTAAAGTTACAGGTTATATAAGCTACTCCTCTAATATGCTGTCAAGTGCTCTGTACTGCTAATATTAATGCATGGCATGTTGAAATTGTGAAGATTCCTCTAAAGTTAAGATGCAAAATTATATCTTATTTATTGGATGCCTGTAGAATTGTGATGTAGAACATTGAACATGTTTAGTATTAGTGAATTTCTGGGAATATCCCAGTTCTACTGGATCTAGTTTTGGACAGATAATAAATATGTATAGAAATATGATACTGATAATGATGCCTTTTTTATTTTTTTTATTTTAGGACTCTTAATTCTGTGTTTTAAATCATTTTTCAAAACATTTTTAATATAGTGGTTCTGCTAAATACAAAGCAGGACTGCAAGAATATTTCCAATGCATGTTTCCTTTGTGTTTATTGTTTCTTTTTATACACAATTTTTACTATAAATGCTCTTTAAAATATAAATGAGATGCTACAGCATTTCTTCATGGATTGGATCTTAGTTTCTTTATCAGCTAGGAGGGATGGCCGCAAACCTTGCTTGTCTGGGACAGCCTCAGCTGAGGAGAATTGGGTGAGATAGCATACAGAGGACATTATCTCCTCCGAGCCAGCAGGTGGCAGCCCCCTGTGTTGCAGCAGCACCACGGATTCCCACAGGGCACCATAGGAATTGGGAGTTCTTCAACACAGCCCTGTAGGGTTCCATGGGTGCAGCCAGGGGGTGCTGCAGGGACTAGCATGCCCTACTTTATGGGGCACCCTCCTTATACAGAAGTGCTCCCAGGCCAAGCCTTTGGGACACCGGAAGTACTTCTGGGATCACTTAAAAGGAGCTGTCTGCCACTGCTCTGGAAGCCAGAGTCAGGAAGAAGGAAGAGGATCAAGCTTGCTGGGAGGAATGGAGGAGGCAGTGACAGAAAGAGAGTGAAAGGAGAAGAAGAAGAAGGAAGACAAAGACAGAAGAGTTTCCCATGAATAAAATCCTTGTGTTTGCTGTGACTTGTGTGCGAGCCTGACTTGTGTTGGGTGTTTGGGGAGCTGGAGCACCTCCTACAGGCCACACAGCATACTACATTATTTACATGTTTAAACAGATAGTGAAGTTCATTTTTGAGGTGTTGAAGTTCTCTGTATATGAACACATGCATGGGAATCAGTTAATACTGAGTTATCACAACATTGCTATTTTCAAGTTTCTAAGACACTACTTTTTATTGTGAATTAGTTGCTTAATCAAAATTAATCCTTTCAAGAAAGTGTTCATACAATTTCCAGTAACAAAATAATAGCTGAGATGACAGCATGGGAGGATTAGGCAGATAAAGTAAAAGCAATTGTGGCATTCTGAAGGATTCTTGACTGAATGGTGGTGACATTACCTTAAGGTAACAGCTTACACTGACCACATTTCATAACCTGTCAGCCACTAGACCGCTTTCATATAAATGTCAGTATCTACGTTTCTTCTTATTATTATTTTTTAAAAATAGGGCCATTACAGAATAGAATAGAATTTGCGTGTTTGTAATTTATATGATGAATGATGAATGCCTTTTTATTGTCACTATACCCATGTACAATGAGATTAAAAGCAGCTCCTTCAGTGCAGACATATATGTAGAACACAACAAGTAAATAAACAAATGGTGCAAAAAGTTGCAAAAAATTGCAAAGAAGTTGCAAAAAAAAGTTTTGCGATGCTATATACATATGGAAAGAATAATAACTATTGCACTATTGGGTTATTGCACATTATTTAAATACTGGAAAGAATAAATAACTATTGCCCTATTGGGTTATTGCACATAATTTAAATATTGCACAATAATGATGATCATGTGCAGTAAGTAGTGGATGTTGGACCCTGAGAGTAATGATATTTTACAGTATACAGATATTACACAGTTATTATCAGTACCATTTAGATATTGGATATTGCACAGTTGATGGATAGAAGGAAGTCCAGGGGTTGGGGGATTAGACTGTGTAGTCAGTGCATATGTGAGTTTAGAATGGTTATGGCTTTTGGGAAAAAACTGTTCTCGAGTCTCTTTGTCCTTGTTTTGATGCACCTGTAGCGCCTCCCTGAGGGCAACAGGTCAAACAGATCAGAGCCAGGGTGGGAGCTGTCCTTGATGATGTTTTTTGCTCTACTGAGGCATGTTAAACATATAATGCAAAAATTAAATAAAATCAGGAGAATTTTAATTAATTTTTTTGATGGATATTTCTGCTTAGTATGTTGACCTTATGACAGGAACATTTGATTGAAAGGAATGTGTGTTATTTCAGTCAGTAACAGCCTCTGGAAAGTAATGCTTTCGTAATGGAAAAAAGTAGACTGACTGAAAACAAACCAAGGCTCATTATTTATCACGTTAGTTTGCTAAACCAGTTCTAAATTCTGTTTAATTATACAAGATTGCTTTTGTTTTACAAAGAAAAAAAACACCAAAACACCTCATTAAATTTAGCACCAGTCTTTCAAGTGTTGTCACTGGTAAAAAACACATTGGAACAAAAATTAAATAATACTAATAGATTCCTTAGTCTTCAGACGTCACAGTTTGATACATCGACTAATCACTTAATCAAAATAAATTAGTTAAAGATCAATCAAAATATTACAAAAATTGGGTAAGAAGCAAAAATACAATAAAAACAAAGGCCAAGGAACCAGTTAGGATTAAAAAAATACTATGATGAGAAAAAGGGCCAGGGATAAAAAAACAAAACACCACAAATTCTATAATGAGGCAAAGACAAACTGATGCAAGGCTAAAATACTAAATCAAAGAATTCCAAACTAACCTTAGGTAATCCATTTCAAACTGTAGACGATGATTAAGAATAGAAGGAATAACAACAAAAATTTTAAATAGAGTCTTAGGTGGCCCTTTTAGCTGTACACCTCTTTAACTGGAAGGAGGCAAAGAAAAACAAAACAATCCAGAAAATAGGAAGATGCTTGCAAAACTATTGCCAAAGAAGGTAATCAAGGAAAAATAAACATATATTAAAAGACACAAATAATTTCATTCATGAAAATACCAAAATGATTTACAATAAATAAATAAACAATACACAAAGCTAAAGCCAAGGAAAAATTTGTTGTAAAAACAAGATCCCTTTGAAATGTAAACAGATAAAGACAAATTACAAAATGGATCAGAGCTGAAGGTTTAGCACAAAATATTTCATATAACTAACAAGTTGTTGGAATATTCTGGTAACAGACAGTAAGAGAGGGAAGACGTGGTATTTATGGAACTGTATGATTTTTGGATAATTTTGTAAATAATATTTGAATAAAATGATAACAGTACTTGTTGAAGCTTCTTCTATACTCACAGACTGTCATTTTATCACAATAGTTTAACATCTGAGGGCTATCTATTTTGAAGTTATCTAGCCATCGGGCTTTGGACATTCTTTCTCAACCAAGCTATCTAAACACAGATGGAGAGTCAAGACCTTACTTAGATAAAAAAAAATGTCCCTCCTGTTTTACCAGAGACTATTAGCTGATGATGTTGATGGTGTTTCCTTCACACCTGTTTGTCTGAAGAAGTTTAATTAAAATTATACGTCAAGCAAAGTGCTATTTCACTTAATGCTCAAGTGTTTTGTGCTCCACGGCCTGATTTGAGATAAGAATGGGTATTTTGGGCTAGCACTAGGCTGTATGACAAAATTACCTATTTTTCTGAGAGTATGTGCTTCAATGCAAAATACAGATGATTGTTCTCTAGTTATTTACTTTGATGACAGAAAAAATGTAATTGGACAATATCTGTAAAAAATTTTTAAAAATCAGTATTTGTTTCATTCGAAATATCAATTCATGACTGTTTTATACAGCACCTTTCACATTATTTTAATATCATTATGCCTAATAAATAACATATTAAACACACATGTACAATAAAAGGAAGAAACACATTCCACAAGTTTACAGCAAAAGAATAAAGAAACTAAGTATAAAAAGATACCTTTTCTGTTTTGTTTTTAGTTAATTGCATGTTTATGTAAAAGTTTTATGATTGTTAATAGTTTAAGTTACCTCTGAATCTGTTGTAGATGAGCCTCGTCTACCACTTGCTTCCAGTCTTTCTTATGCAGGTACCTGAACACCAGGTCTTTCCACCAGTTAACAATCAGCCCTTTAGCTCGTAAAACAAATGGTGTTGATGTATTTTTAGCAATTTGGCTAGACTGGGGAAAGGAAAAAGACAAAAATTAACTCTATTGCATTTGACAAGCATAGGACTCTGCAACACTTTTTGTGGCTGTAAATAACGTACAGCTTATACTTAATGTTTAATGTGTTTATTTTAATTTTTAATTTATCTTAAGAAAAGAAAAAAAAGACTGCATTTTGTACACTGGTTAAAGCATGTTTGGAAACACACGTGAGCACTTATAGTACTAATATATTCAATTCAGTCTACTTTGTTTCACTGATGTCATTATTGAGGGCTTCCACTTATTTACAATATAAAACATATTTACAATATAGTGCGATAATAGAAAAGTGCAAAACCTTATAAATTAACTATACCTTAAACTTTTTTTCATACATAAACACACATTCGCATTTATTAAATAGGCCATGTTTGGTTATTACAGAAATCTTTACCACTATAGGTCAAACAACTGTTCAAGAAGGAAGCATCTTTGAACTTTATTGAACCCTCTACATTGTCTAAGGTAGATTGCCTGTCTGAAGTGCATGCTATCACACACACACACACACACACGCACACACACCCACCCACATATACATACTCTCCCCAATCTTGCTGGTGAGGAAGTGAAGGAACTGAGGGAGGGCTTAAATGTTGATGGGGTTTCTCTGTATTAAAATAGTTAAGACTGGGTTGTGGATTGTCCTCTTATCTACTGAAACTTGATTTATCACATAGCTGAAATACAGGAGAGTACAAAAAGTCTATTGTGTGCAGTTGACAGTAGATAGGGATCTTGGCAGCTCTGTAGTTACCACTGCTGTTTCATAACTCCTTAGATTTAGATACTTTTCTGGCATAATGACTGGTTTACATGGACATTCTATGTCAGTAGAGGTTGTCTCTGGATAATCTGATATCCTCCTTAACTCAAAGAGACACATTTCATGTTAATTAGGTCTTTATCTACCATAGTATGACTGAATGTGGTTGTGTGCATGAGTATGTTTTGTATGGGCTAGTTGTACTTGATGATGGAAGTATAGGCTTTGACTCCCTCAGTCCTGTACAGGAATAGTATGAATGTCAATGGATTGAAGAAAGTGTAAAAAAGACAAAAACTAAATAAACACTGATAAAATATCAAAAGTATTAGAAAAATGTAATTCAGACTGAATTCATTGATTACTTTTTACATTTCCTTATTCCATTACTGTGTTATAATATAGCAATAAACGAAAATTGGGATACTGCATCATCAAAAGGCACACTCACACACATATCTACAAAGGACCAATTTACAGATTGCAATCAACCTACCCAGATGCCTGAAGAAAACAAACAGAAAAGCAGTGTACTAGTAATATGTTCATCTTTGCATGCTTAGATAGTAAATTTTGCTTGGCTTTTCTCTACATTCATAATGGCTAACACGGTACAACACCCTAGTACATGAAATGTTTTTTTTTTTTTCTTTTTTAAAATATATGACATATCAAGATTTGATCTTCATTTAAAACAGTATCTTTAAGAAGATAATCTAATTTACAAAAATTAAATAAATAACAATATGACTTTACAATAATTTATCCAGTGAAAAAATTAACAGATATGCCTGTCTGTGGAAAACGTAAATACACAAATTTCTCTCATGCCTGACTTTGCCCCTTTTAGCAGAAACTATCTCAAGTAAGTGTTTCCCATAATTGTTGTTCAGCTTCATACAGTACGTCAATTGGGAGAACATTTTTCCTACTCCTTTATACTGAATTTCTTTTGGCTATGAAAGACTGTCCTGCATGCACAGTCCGCATCAAATCTCTATAAAGAATCTCCATGTGATTCAGACTTGGTCTTTCACTTGGACATTCCTTAAACCTGCCATTTCTTTATTTTTAGCCATTCCTTGATGTATTAACTGGAATGTTTAGGGTCATTGTCATGCTGCAAGATCCACTTTTGGTTGAGCTTCAAACTTCTGATGGATGGTCTCCCATTACCCTCAAACACCTTCTGAAAAAATGAAGAATGTATAGTGGATTTTATGATGCTTAGCTGTCCAGGCTGTGATGCAGCAAGGTAGATCAAATCTTAAACATTTCATACAGCATTTTGTACAGTTGTTATCAAGTTTTTTGTTTTTCACTAAACAGGTCTTCTGGTTTTGTGTCCAAATAACCTCGTCTATTCAAAGGACATTGTTTCAGAAGTCCTGGGGCCTCATGCATAACGCCATGAGTAGAATTCACACTAAAACATGGTGTACGGACAAAAGCGGAAATGTTCATACGCACAAAAAATTCCAGATGCATAAATCTGTGCCTTCGCAAACTTCCACGTTCTTCCGCTCCATAAATCCCGGTCAGTGTGAAAAGTAATGCAAGTGCACGCGCCTGCTGCCAATCCCCAAACTCCTCCCAGAATTACGCCTCTTTGAATATGCAAATCAATATAAATAGCCCTTAAGCTCAGTGTTCTGTCAAAAGGCAATGGCAAAAGCACGGGGGGACAGAGAAGAATTTCAGTGAGTACCAAAAACATACAATTTGTTGGTTTAAACAGTGGCATAAACAACAAAAGGAAGTTGATTGAGTGACATAGAGTGTCAGAGAAACTCGAAACCTCAAGTTCACAAAGTCGCACAGTGCCCGAAATAAAAAAGTAGTTGCCAGATATCAAAGTCACAGTGAAAAGGCGAGTCTTAGCCCACCGTCTGAGTGTCATATGAAAGCTTAATAGGGTATAGAGAAAAGAAAAAAAAAATAGGGAGACAGTGGGAAAAAAGCTCTAAATGTCAACTTTAATCTCGATATTTCCACTTTAATCATGTAGTTTATTTTGTTATTGAAGTAGAACATTATAAACTTCATCTAAAAATCGTTTAATTTACTAGTTTCTCAAATACCATCGTAACTAAAGCAGCACGTTAAATGCTTTGTTTTGTATGTGTTCTTCTATGTGCTCTATGTGTGTGAATCACTACGTGCTTTTTAAACGAGCTTTCTCTTCCTCCGAAAGGACACAGAATCCATTACATTCATGATATTACAGCTCTCTGAATAATTTAAATACTGAGATGTATACCTGATATAATTTTCATGATGATAGGAATTAAAGCATGTATTAAACATGGGAACACGGTGGCACAGTGATTGTTCATGCCTCACACAAGATGCCTGCTGCACCATGCGTGGCCTTCAATGAAATAATTTATTGCAGCAGTACTAGTCTCTTTCAAACATACTAACCACCAATTCCTGTCCTTTCTTTTCTTTCTCCAAATACCCAATCGCCACGCAATCAGCTCTGTAATAGACGTTAAGCCATCTGTAAGCTGAGAACGCCAATTCTTCAAATCTTTTAAAGAACATTGAAATGTCTTCGTAGTATATGTTTTTAATTATTCCAGTAAGAATACAGCGCGAGGCAGGAACAATCCGTGAACGGAGCGCCAGCTCCTTGCTAGCGCTGCGACACCGTGTCCTCACATGTTTAATTATTAACAATGTAGATTATTTAAATGAAGTTAAAGTTTTATCTGTATAATATAATAAACATATTTTTCTGCATTTCATCTTAAAAATGACATTGTCATCATATGTAAATATGCACTTTATAAAGTGATTCAGGTTGTTTAATATTATAACTGTATCGCAAGTTTACAGTGAGGTAATTGTACTTATAAGTACAAACAGTTCTACAAGGAGCACTTGATGGACTGATTGATTGCGTTTATAGTTCTTGGGATGAAACTGTTTCTGTACCGCGAGAATATTCGTATCTAGATAATCTTTTGTTTTCCGTGCTTCTATTTTATACATTTATGGTTAGGAAAATCATTTACCTTACCGTTTACAAAATAAAACATCCAGAGGAGTGAAATGCAGGTGCACTGCTTCTCATCTGTTTGCACACAAGATACTGGAAAGAGTTCATAAAACAGAAACAACTAGCTGATGTGTACCCATACATATGTACCCATCTCAACTTGTCAATGAAGGATTGTTGTCCTGTACGCACGCAAGCAGCCAGTAATAGTGACTTCCACCCTGCATTTGTAGATTGCATCTATCGGAAGTGCAAAGGAGGACAATATACAAAATACACAAGTCGGTGTAATCACTGTCAAGATTAAATTGAGACAGTAAATAAATTCACAGTTGAAGTCGCAAAGAACATTTCTCTGTTTTAAGACAGACAAGCTTGCAAATTTGCAAACACTTTTTAGTGGGAGATTTTGAAGTTTTAAAACTATACAGTGCAATCTGTTCACGATATCTCAAAAAAATTTGAACTGTCTTGACAAATTTCCAAGCAGAATAAATATGCCACATTTCAACAAAATTGTTCCACAGAGGGCAGAGTTCTTTCATGCAGACAGAAAGACATGGGCTATTGCAATAGGTGCTTCATACAGACTCAAAAACAGCACAAATGGTTTACTCTCATTTTACTTCCTGTCATCCCCACCATCATAAGCCTGACATATGATTCATTATCATAACACTGTGAAAACAGGAATATCGAAAAAGAATAATGAAAGAAAGATGATGCTATTTACTACGTAACCAAAGGAAGGTTTCTGTGTCTATTTAAGCAAAATACATTAAAATCAGTATTTTCATAAATCCAGAGCTGATTTCACACAGGTATTTCACACAGCCCATCTGAAGCTAAATTATACAAGTTACACTGTAAAGATTAGGGTTTGTTAAAGAATGTAAAAATGGAGGAGAATAAACAGTATTATAGAAGAAAATTATATGCAAATAAAGAACTGAAACACATCATCAAAAATAAAAAAATAGAAAGCTAGTATCATTCAGTCATGAAGAGTCAGAAATGATTAGATGGAAACAAACAAGAAAATTAGTTGATAGTGTAAGTGTAATCTGCACTCTAGGTCCTTCCATCCATCCATCCTCTTCCGCTTATCCGAGGTCGGGTCGCGGAGGCAGCAGCTATAATTATTTTTCACATTTTTAACTTTCCCTTCCTACAATAATATAAGTATAGTTCTGGTGTAAGTGCCAAACAGGATGGACTGGCATCCTGACCAAGAAAGAGGAAGGTTCCTAACCTGAACATGAAGCCCCAGGTGGATGGACACATGTCCTGGCTGGATGTGTTTTCACTACCTTTCTTGGCCAGGATAAAATCGAAAGACAGGGAAGGACTGTCTCTGGGGGCTACTTATTCCCCCAATACACTAGGTGGCAGCTTCTCTCAGGCAGAGCTCACATTCATACTTCACAAGGCACCTTCGGACATGTAGTCTTGGAGAACAACTCTGTTGGGGTGTGTGGGTGCCACCAGAGGGAGCTATAAGAAAGGATCACACCTTGAAGGAGGTTCTGCCTGACCCAGAAGTGCTGCCAAGCTGTAGTCATTTGAAACCAGAAGTATTCCTGAGTCCTTAGATAAAAGGAGTCACCCGGGCCTAATCCAATTGAGCTAAGTCAGGTGGAAGGTGGACAAAGCTTGCCTGGAGAAGAGATGAAGTATTTATTGTGGAGGAAAGTCTGTTAAGGGAGTATTGAAACCTGTATTAGTTATTGAATTTAATAAAACCACTTCTATTGAAGCCTTTTGACTGTGTGACTGCACTTGTGTCCTGAGTTTTAGGAGCTGCAGTGTCCTCTACTGTCCACACTGGGTACAAAGCAAGAGACAACCCTGAGCAGGTGTCATTGCAGAGCACAGGTACCCAACTTAGGATCACCTCTTAAGCACATCTTTGGAATAAACAACACTTGCATGGTAATATCAAGAAATCCCCAACCTACGTCTCAGAATTTATGTTGTCCTTATTTACCAAATCACAGTCTTATATCTGTAAATTCTAGTTTATTCGTTATTCCCAGATCAAGGCATAAAATAAGTGGTGAGGCAGATTTCTGTTCTTATGCACCTACAATTTGAAATAGTTTATGTGATGGATGGTTGGCGAGAGTTTCCGGCCCTAACCCCCAGGCCGCCAGGAGAAGCTCTCCCGACAGCATGGACGTGCCCCGAATTCCAGCAGGGCCTCATGGACTTTGTAGTTTTTATACACAGCCCTGCTGGATACCTTGGGGACCACCAGGAGTCGCTGTAGGGAGGCTCACGGACTCTTATGTGCCCTATAACCTAAAAGTACATCCTGGTCACGTGAACAGGAGAGATGACGTACTTCCAGGTTGAATATAAGGACTGTTTACCCTGACCCGGAAGGAATAAGGACTTGTGGACTATTGGGCAGAAACACCTCTGGGTCAGGGAGTATAAAAGGACTCTGGGAAAGCCCAGACATTGAGCTGAGCTGGGAGAAAGGGTGGCGAAGGGTCTGGGATAGGAGGAGTGGTATTTGTATTTAATTATTGAGTATTGATATTTGTATGTGTAGTGTGGAGTGGAGGGTGCTTATTGCACAGTATTATTATAAAAATAAAAGGTCTTGGACTTTTACCTGGTGTTTGGCGTACTACCTGAGGGTTCGAGAGGTCGATAAATACCTCAACTGTTACATTTACCAATAGAAATATGCCAGGTTAAATTTGTGAAACATTTAAAAAAACTTCTAAAACCCCTTTTTTAATTTGGCTTCCAGTAATTATATCATAATATAATGATCTAATTATAAGTCTAGCATTTTGATATATTAATAAGTACCCAGTATTAATCCATTGCTTTTTTATGTTTTTGTCTCCCATTCTGTGTGGTGCTCTATTCTGTGCTAACTATACCAACTGAGGGAGGAAGGAGGGCGACCAGCTAGCCTAGGTAATTCTGACTTTCAGGATACAGAAACTGATTACCATCAGACCTAACTATTTGATTTGCTCCTTTCTGTCTTCCGACCATGGCCTTCCAGACCTTTATTTTTCTCCTATGGCCCATTGCAGGAATTTTTTTGTTTTCCTCTCCTCCATGTCAGCTGGTGAAACAATCACATTCAGGAATCAAGAACTTTATCTACTGTACATCCTAAATCAACTGAAACCCCTGTGGACTGTGTTATTTGCTTTAGTATCTTTTCATTAACTTTAATAACATCAAGTATTTCAACTTAGTGGACTGCCATGTACATACAGTATGCCTAGGTAAAATGTAGACATGTACTGTATATATTTATTTTTATATATATTAACTAGCCAACCCGCAGCGTAGCATACGCCGCATAATTATTTATTGATGGGTGAACACTTCCTGAAAGACACAGTTGTCCAAATGTAGTGGGTTTGAGGATACGACTGTGAGTGAATGAAAGGTAGAACTCTGGAGAGAGCAACATACAATTGTCCGTGACTGAAAACTGGTTTTGGCAGATACAGGCATATCTTTTAGAATGTTTGGCCCTGTGCCTTATTAATTGTCATTGCAAAGGCCAAACTAACAGGAAATTGTCTGCGTGTAAAAGTAAAAGGCAAATTTGAATCTGATGGGGTCAGGGATATCCGGGGAATAAGGACAGTTTGTGAGGTAGCAGCTGCGATAGTCTTACACTCCAGTACATTGCGGTGAACGCAGGAGGAGGGTTAGAGTTGGCGGGCGGGGCTCTGTCGTGCGTATCCCATGGTCTTACAGTTGGTGGGCGGGGCTCTGTGAGTTGGCGGGCATGGCTGTCGTGCGTATCCCATGGTGTCTGCCTTGCGTGCCATGGTCGGCTACTTAGTGAATTGTTGGTGGGCGGGGCTCTGTGAGTTGGCGGGCGTGGCTCTGTCTTGTGTCTTGCTTGCCATGGTTGGCTGCCTTAGTGAATTATATATATAGATTAGATCTGGTTGTCAACCTTAAATAGAAAACTTTTTCTGATAAAAGTGAAGGTTTGTTTTGCACTTCATTGGTTAAATTTTGCTTAATAGTACCTGGCTAAGTTTGTATGTAGCATACTTAAATTTATTATAAATCATCATAATATTAATTAATGATAATCCAAGTAAATGTGGTATATATTTGTTTTTGATGATTAATCTGTGGAAAGCACCTGTATGCTGTAAATGTATGATAACATCCTATATAAATAAAGATGTCATTATTATTATTATTATTACAGACTATAGCCAAGTTCAACATTTAAACACTGTCTTCTGGAATTAGTTTACATATTATGCACTTCAAACTTAAGGCTAACACAACAATAAATGATTGATTTTTTAGTTGTAGAATGATTAATTGTAAGGCTAAGCTGAACCTAGGAAAAAGTATGATTATGATGTATAATGTAACTAATTTTACATATATAAAATTATGCATCTAAGCATAAATGTAACTAAACTAACTAAACTAAACTAATCTAATAGTCATACTAGTCATATTCTATTCTGTTACACATTAAACAAGCATATAAATGGTAGAAACAACATTTGTTTATCTTTTTATTAATTTTTAGGGATCCTTCCATCAGCCTTTCCTAACAATGTTTTTTTGTTAGTATACTTTCAGAAAATAAGGATATTTAAAATTATTTATTTTTTTGAGGAATTCTCTCAGCAATGTCACCATCAGCACCATTGTTGATTTCTGAGGTGACATTATGTTGGCTATTTATTAAAATCTTGTAACACGAATTTTGTGTCTGCATACTTCATTCTCTGCGGTGGGTTGGCACCCTGCCCAGGATTGGTTCCTGCCTTGTGCCCTGTGTTGGCTGGGATTGGCTCCAGCCCCCGTGACCCTGTGTTCGGATTCAGCGGGTTGGAAAATGGATGGATGGATGGATGGATGGATACTTCATTCTAAAAGAAAAAGATTTACCAAATAAGAAGGGTAGCTAATGGATCAGTTTCATTTGTTTCAGGTTTCCTTTTTCTGCCTGCAAAGTTTTTTTTTTCCTATGACCCTTTACTTTAGTTGCTTTGGTGGATTTACCGTTTACTGACCCAGCCTGTTTGACCACTCTTGTGGACTTCCCTTAAAACCTTGTGCTTTTTAAATAAACATATCTGTGCTGTGCTTGTCACAAGCATGGCAACTTTTAAGTATTTTTTTTTTTATTTTTGCAGGCATTTTGAAACAAGAAGAAGAAATTATCAATTTATACACAACTTATTGTAACAGTTTGACCCAGTGCTAAGGGGTTCATTCATCTCTGACACCCAACAGAAGGACCTTTTATCAAATGTCATGCACATTATTGTAATTTTTCTTTTTTATGTTTACAGGCATCTAAAAGTTTATACACCAGATAGCTGTTTTAACAAATCTGTCATTTTCCTCTTGTTCTCTTTCTTGGTTACAATCTCTTTTTTCTAGGTTTTCACTCCTAATCTGTTTTGAATGTGTTGCTGCTTTATGCAGTAAGAGCACTCATTCAGGCAACACTATGGTGTAGTAGTTAACATGGCTCCCTCTCACGCCCAGAAATCTTGGCTTGAATGCTGGGTTAGTCCGTGGGTGTGGAACTTGTATTTTTTTCCCACACTAGAATGGATTTTCTCCTTCCCACACTCATATATGGAAAGTTAAATTGTATAATGTGAGTGTTGGTGTGTTCAGGAGAATGTGTTGCAGTAGATGTGAATGCTGTTCCTCATTTGATTATCTCCATCATACTTTCGCCCTCTGTTAGAAAAAGGCATTTTCAGAATGTGGATGAATAAATAAACTCATCACTACAACCTGTCAATTACTATTCAGCCGATGTTATAACATAGTAAAGGTACAATGGTTCCCAGAATACTATATTAATCCAGACTGCTAAGCAGCTAATTCCACATACTGTATTTGGCATTCTGTAAAAGAAACAGTGACTTCTTATACATTCTTACGTAATAGTAATATCTATCTGTTTTCATTCTATGTCTATTGTTAACCTTTTAAAATGGAAAATAGAAGGAAGAATCAACTTAAGTATTGTGCTGACTATTTAAAATTGAAATTAAATAAAAGAATCTGCTACTTTTTAGACAATAACATATTATTTTAGCTTACCTACCAGATGTTAGCACTCAAACCATAAAAGTTTGTTCTTCTCTTTATTTTGGTATATCTAAGTAAAAAAAAAAGTGTCTACATTTTGCAAAACAAGGTATTAAGGTCAGGACCTGTAAGGGAAAGGTCAAAACACCTCGCTGCTTTCAACGCCAGGTGTACATTTATACTCTGAGTTGTTAAAGTTATAAACGGCAATAAGACTAAGAAGGATAAAACTTAAAGGCCTACATACCATTAATGACATTTATGAAAATTAGTGTAAATTAGTGTGTCATTACTTGCTCTTTTTTATACCAACACTATACAGTGTCCGGCAAATATATTTCATATATTTTTGTTTTATGGAAAATGAATGACTCAAAAGCTCACAATCTCAAACAAAATATTTTATTACATCTTAATAATAAATATAATAAAACACAGTGGCTTATATATAAACACTACAGCCATTTTCACAATCCTTTTCCAGGTCACTGTTGTGAGAATCAAGAGCCTTAGACAACAGTAATAGTAACCAAGAAAATTCCACAGAAAGGATACCAGTCCTAGGTCAGTAAGTTTAACGTGCATCGCGGGTAAGTGAATGCAAAGGCTGAGTGAGTAGATGGGTTCAAAATTGGCTAAAATATATGTAGTAAAGAGTTATGGTGTATGGAACCTTATCAGGGGTCTGTGATGAGGCCGTTGCCATTTTTAACATGTACTGTATAAATGATCTGGATAGGAATATAAATAAGAAGTTGGTTAAATCTACACATGATAAATTTATGTGGAGCAGCAGCCAATCTATATACTGTATATATAAAAGCCAAATACCACTGAGTCACTTATCACAAAAATTTCCCAAACCGTGAGGACTTGGGACTTGAAATTTGGAATGTAGGTTACCCTTGGCCCATAGGTGCTCACTAAGAAACGGTTTAAAAAATTTCATGGTGCAAGTGCAAAATTTCTTATAGTTTTTTAGACCCATTTGTATGTCTGTCTGCTTTTCATGAGAGAACTACGGTTTTACATTTATTCAACTGTAAAGTGATTTTGATAAATATCTACGCACTCAATGTGGATGATAGAGACTTCATCCAAAATGTATTTTCATCCATTCCTTATGTGAACACTCATAAAATTATAATGGCCTGAGACTTTAATTGTATCTTAAATTCAGACCTGGATAGGTCTTCTGGCACAGGAGCGATAACATATAACACTGCAAAAACAATTACACAGTTTTTAATTAATCACAACTTATCAGACCCTTGGAGATTTCTAAATCAAAACTCAAGAGCATATTCCTTGTTCTCACCAGTACATCACTGTTACTCAAGAATTGACTATTTTTTTTATAGATAACAATTTTTTGCCTACGATCAAATCTTGCAAGTACAATGCTATTGTTATCTCCAACCATGCCCCTTTGATCATGGAGCTCAAATCATTATATCCCACATACTCATATTACAGCTGGCATCTTAACCCACTTGTATTAGCTGATGAGAACTGTACAGAGTTTATATCTAAGCAAACAGATTTGTTTTTTAAAACAAATCTCAGAGTTCTCTGCAGGAATACTCTGGGAAACTCTGACGGCATTTTTAAGTGGACAGATTATTTCATACCTCTCTCACAAGAAGGCATGAGTTAATCAGTGAAATTAGTGAAATTAGTGAAATCAGTGAAACAGATGAAGAACAAGCCAGGTTACCAAATGAGGCATTTTATAGAAAATGATAGACTTGCACTCAGAACTCAACATCGTCACAACAAAAGAAATGGAACAACTCATTTTTAAATCATTACTTTGAACATGGAGAGAAGGCTAAGAAAAGCTTCTGAGATAAAGGGGATTATCAAAGAAGGACTTGAATAGAAAATATCTCTATATGCAGATGATATGGTACTATATATCCAATCCACAAAATACTGCACTTGCTGTCCTAAAAGCACTAGCAAAATTTCAAAAGATACCTGGACTCAAAATTCATTTGAATAAAAGTGTCCTCTTCTAGCACACAATATTAGTTTGGATACCTTCTCTTTAATCATCTCAGATCAGTTTAAACACCTGGGGTATACATCACAAGCAAACATAAAGCTCTTTTTCAACAAAATTTCTGCATGGAAAAACTTAAGCAAAACTTACATAAATGGTCTACCCTCCATCTCACTTTACCAGGGAGAATTAACACTGTCAAAATGAATATTCTTCCTAAACTTCTTTTTCTATTTCAAAGCATTCCAATGAACATTAACAAATCATTTTTAAGAAATTAGATTCAATCATAACCTTGTTTATTTGGAATTCAAAGCATTCATGGATCCAAAGGATGACCCTTCAAAGACCTAAGGCAGAAGGCGGCATGGCTCTACCTAACTTTCAATTATATTACTGGGCAGCAAATATACAAGCTATAAAAACCTTGACATTGACAAAAATAAAAACACACACAGGCTTGGTCCACAATAGAAATAAAATCCTGCACTACTTCTTTATATTCCTTGCTTTATGCCCCAGTAAATACAAGTTATCGTTGTTATACTAACAACCGAATTGTGCTTCATTCACTCAACCAATGTAGGAAGCACTTAAAGACAGAAAAGCTTTTATCTGTGGCACCTCTGCACAATAAGCACCTTTTTCCACCCTCTCAAACTTACATAGTTTTTAATGTTTGGAAAACGTATGGGATTAAATCACTTAGAGATTTGTATGTAGACAGCAGCGTAGCGAACTACAAACAATTACACTACAAATGTAGCATCCTTTCAACACAAATTTTCATTATTTCCAAACTGGAAACTTTGCTAACAAAATCTGCCAAATTTTCCTCACCTCCCACCTACTTCTATCCTCAAAGAAATATTGATCAGTCTTGGGGACCCAGACAGCATTTCTATAATATATAACAACATTTTAAAGTTGATTTTCTTTCAAAGAACCCAAAGTACAGTGGGAAAAGGATCTCTTACTCAACATTTCAGAAAAGGAGTGGAAGGCAGCCATGCACAGAATTCACTCAAGCTCCATATGCGCAAAGCATACAATTATTCAACTTAAACTATTTTATTGAGCGCATCTATCTCATTAAAAATTGTCCATAATATTTCCAGGGCAAGATCAAACCCATGAATGTTGCAATTGAGCTCCAGCTTCATCAGGCTATATGTTTTGGGCGTGCATCAAATTAAAATCATTCTGGACTAAAATCTTTAAATGCCTTTCAGATAGCCTAGGTGTCAGAATCCCTCCTAATCCATTAAAAACTGTGTTCGATGTACCCCTAGATGGGCTTAAAATGGAGAAGGACAAACAATCATTGCTTTTACTTCACTATTAGCACATAGACTTAACTTGCTCAAATGGAAGAATCCTAGCTCACCTCTTTTAAGTCAGTGGGCAACTGATGTTATATACTATTTGAAACTGGAAAAAAATCAAATTCTCACTTAGAGTATCTGTTCAAATCTTTTTAAAATCTGGCAGGATCTAATTAACAGCATTTCAGAATAAGCATTTGTATTGGGGAAAAGGATTCTCTCCCCTCTTATATACTCTTAAAGTTTTACTCTGGCTGTTGGCCTTCCTCTGTTTCTCATGGTTGGGGGTTTAGTTTTATCAAGTTTGACTTGTTTGTATGGAATGTTACTTGCTTTTAATAAATTCAATAAAAAAAAAAATAAAAGGAATGAATTGAATTGATATGGGAGGTACTGTACATTAGTGACTATGTGGAATAAGAACACCCTTTCTCTTTTGATAATATAAATATATTCCTATAGGTACTTTGTTTGTCCCCTACATCTATAACCCATGCATCTGTTAAATTAATTGAAAACTCTAAATTGTCCTAGTGTGAGTAACCATTAGATTGCGAGTACACGTGTGCCCTGTGGTGGGCTAGCACCTTATACTATGCTGGATTCCATGTTTTGTCAGGATATCAGATATCAGGATCTGTATGGACACCCTATGACCCCTAAGTGAGTAATGAGGTGGATGCATAATTGAACTTAATCTAATTGAACAGGCTGTAAAAAACAGGATTCATGCCATGCTCTGAACATTGTCTATGTGAAGAATGTTTCTCACAACGCCAGATGTGATTCTCAAACAAGAACACACATCTAAGGACAACTCACTAAAGAATTCGTTTTGAATAGTGAAATCCACTATTTTCCACTAGTTTCCTCCAGTCTATGCACTTTAAAGGCAGTGTCACAAAATTTAACTGATATGTTTCAAAAATGCATAAAAAAAAAATATAGAAAGAAAGGGAGAGGGGTAAAAAAACTGAACAGCAGACTTGACGCTGAGAGAAAATAGAAAGGAAGACGGCTGTTATCAATTCAACAGCTAAATAGCACAAGGTGGCTGAAGCTTAATAATTAATTTGTACATTGTAATCAGGGTGGTGACAGAAGAGACAGACACACACACGCATGCACACACACGTAGAGCACTATAGGTACTTGGCTCTATGCATTTGAAATGTGCTTCTGTCTGTTATAATATCTTTCTCATTTTGACTATTTCATCACTATATGGCATAACAACAGCAAAAAGAGTTTAGATAAGCATTGTGGTCTGTATATATCCTCCATATTAGATATTAATTTTCTTATTTGTTTAGGCATGCTTGCACAAGATGGATGCTATGCAGCCTCATCTGTGGTTTAGCTGGAGTAGTATCACTGTTATTAGGTACATTACTGATTCTGCTGTTAAGTATAGAAATCTGCATCTCCTGTGGCTCTTCTTTATCAGTTCTCTTAAAAGTAATATTTTTAACCTCCTGTTGACTTGGGTGCGCCACACTGTTTACTTTGAATGAATATTTTGCAATTCATATATTCACAAATGCAGCTGCCAATTCTTTAAACCTTATATCTGACACTATCTTTTATATATAATGATTCTTTATTGATATAATATTCGGCATGAAATGTCTAGTTAAGAAAATAAAATACAAAACATACAAACCTCTTACATGTACAAATATAGGATAACCCCAACACTACTGTTGTAATTGTGAAAAACTGCAACAATATTTTGTTCACAATTACTACTAGTCCATTGATATATTCAAATGCTAATGTATTAATCTGAATTTAAAAAATGTTTTTCCCATGATTAGGTTAATTTTAACAACATGCAGTGTGCTCCCCATATATGCAATACACATCTGTATGTTTAAGAAAGCTCTCTTTAGGAGACATTTCAGCTGTACACTGTTAAACAGAAGCTTACTCTCTGTCAGTCCGGGTTAACAAGAGCACCACTGCTTTTTGCACTTCAAAATCACCTCCCTACTTTAAGCATTGACTTCATAAAAAGTTGGATTGGTTTAGATATGTGACTCTCAGTGAGCTAATTTCTTACTCCCGCTTTGAAGCAAAATGAACTCAAGGTTGTCTCCAGATGTACAGTATAAACCATATGTCTGGCACTGCAAGAATAATGTGAAGGTGGTACATTCCCTTTTTGTCTACATGAATTTTTATTCAACAGATGTGGTTTGCCTACCAGAGTGAGGAGTATTAGATTAGTTAGCAACTCTATATTATGCATGTGCCACGGTGTCTCATCAACAGTTCAAAGAATTCATAGAGTCAGTATTGTAATATGTACAGAATACAGTGAAATTCCCTACTTGCGTGTGCTAATCAACATGCAACACATTGCTACTCTGTGGCACCAAGATCAGTAAGTATTAATACCTTGTCTTTGAAAGTTGTTTAATGTCTTAGCCAGGGTACTATACTCTAGGAGTAGAAGTAATAAGACTTGTACAAGTACAGTGGAATTCTTACTAGCATGTCTAACCAAATCATATGCCAACAAGGAAAGGACTTTTAGCGCCCAGACTACAACTGAACCAAAAACTGGCCTCATGGGTCATATGAACCTGCCTTTAAATTGTCCCAGACATCACCACAACCCATGTAAAATATAGTTTAATATTTAGCATGGTCCTTTTGAAATAATTGCCACATATTAGATTATAGTCTTGATGATGAGTTGCTTCTTTCATTTATTCACTTCAAATTCATGGAACTATAACATTTATTAGCATCTGAATTAACTGAATTTTTTTATTCAATGTTTTATATTTTTTTTATACCTTAGTATTCATTACATCAAAGATGTTGCATGTTAACCCTAACCCTCAATTAATGATATCAGCGTGAAACAGGAATATGAAATGTTTTGATTACTGAAAGGAACCCTCTCCAGTCACATATGGTTTTATTTACTTCTTCCACCAAATGAAAGCCAAAGTTCACTTGCTTTACTGCAAGGAGGTCAGCGGCCATGCAATTGATGAACCCTTGCAAAGATTTTTTCATCCATCCATTTTCCAACCCGCTGAATCCAAACACAGGGTCACAGGGGTCTGCTGGAGCCAATCCCAGCCAACACAGGGCACAAGGCAGAAACCAATCCTGGTCAGGGTGCCAACCCACCGCAGGACACACACAAACACACCAAGCACACACTAGGGGCAATTTAGAATTGCCAATCCACCTAACCTGCATGTCTTTGGACTGTGGGAGGAAACTGGAGCGCCCGGAGGAAACCCATGCAGACATTGGGAGAACATGCACACTCCATGCAGGGATGACCCGGGAAGCGAACCCAGGTCTCCAAACTGCGAGGCAGCAGCACTACCCACTCTGCCACCGTGCCGCCCTTGCAAAGATTTTTTATTTTTGAAATTTAAAATGATTGAGTAATGAAAATCTTAACTTGAAAAATATGAATTTAGGATTTTGTGCAATTCTTTTGTCACAACGAAGGAAATGTTCTAATTCTTTTTCTCCTTTGGACACATTTTTCTAATATGTTATTTATTATTTTCAAAAGGTTTTGTACAACAGAGAGCATTTGGGTATAATTATTTTGTTCCTATCCATGGAATTATGTAAATGTTTTCATTAATATGTTTTTGTTTTACAGCAACAATATTTTGTTATTTGGTATGTTTTCTGCCAGGGCACGCTCCAGATCTCCATGACCCAATAAACTAGATGAAGTAAGATAAGTAAAGAGTTAAATGCTCTTACACTGAAAAAAGTATAACATTGATGTTGTTCATTAAATGTAAATTTTCTCTTTCAAGCAACTTAAGATTAGTCATTTAGTGTTGTAGCTTGAAAATTTGGTTTCAGATCTCAATCAAAGTAAAAAAATTTCTTTGTACCAAAGTAAGTTATGGTGGAGGGAATAAACGTAAAAATCCTATTTCAGTTAACCTAATATTTTAGGTTGTTCGTGCGCTGTGTGGGAAGGGCCGTTTGTATATTCTTCTGGTCGAACTTTCCAGCGTGATGGCTTTCCAACTGCCAAAAAAGAAGAACACTTCCCGAGTGGAGTGGACGTGTCTATACAGGTCTGGTCTTTTTCAGTAGCAGACTTTTATAACAGAGGATTTCTGGTAAGTAACCCTGTTTCTCAACTGTTAATTTTAAGTATAAGAAGTCGTAATAAAACATATTTTCAAGAAAGCTGTAGAAACATTAAATATTTTTTTGTTGTATATTTAAGATTTACACTGCAGAATGCTTGTGTATTTTCACTAGATTTTTAAATAAATGTAAAAAGTACAGCATTGGAATGTGTTATGTTCATAATATTTCTAATAGCATAAAAACAGGTTACGACCAATAAACCATTTTAAATTGTAACAACTTAAAAAATAGATTTACTTCAGTATAAAACAAGTGAATTACACCCAATCGCTCTAAATGATTTGCCTCAACTTAAAAATTGTGGGTTCAATAAGATAAAAAGAATTATACTGGTTCAGATTGAAAATAGTAAGTGTGAATCATTACCTTTTAATTATTTTAAGTTGAATGGAGGTTATACTTTTTTCAGTGTAGCAGGAAGTTGCCATTTACACCTTATACTTAAGGGTATACTGGTTCTTGTTGTTCTTTAATATTATTAAAAACTTGAGCCCCAAATACATTGCCCGTGCTTCTTTAACAGAGTTTATCTTCACTGAAAATTCCTGCTCTCAAGTAAAAATAAGTAAATGTAAAACTGAGACCCTCCCTCAGCTCATTGGCTCCACATGAACCATTCATTCATTCATCCATCCATTATCCAACCTGCTAAATCCTAACTACAGGGTCACGGGGGTATGCAGCCAACACAGGATGAAAGGCAGGAACAAATCCCTGGGCAGGGCACATGCGCACACACACCCAGCACACACTAGGGACAATTTAGAATCGCCAATGCACCTAAGTTCCATGTCTTTGGACTGTGGGAGGAAACCCACGCAGACATTGAGAGAACGTGCAAACACCATGCAGGGAGTACCCAAGAAGTGAACCCTCTCCTAACTGCAAGGCAGCAGCACTACCACTACGCCACTGTGCCACCTCCACATGAACCCTGGATCATAAATCCTACAGCATGTATTGTGTAAAGCACATTTTTACAGTGAAAACTAATTCCAGGCTGGTGTTCTATAGACCAGCCAAGCTAAGTGAAAAAGCGGAATTCTTAACAAAGCTTTTTTTAACCAGATTATTAGAATACATACTCACAATCCCAAACTACATCATGAATGTCTAAGTACTTCATGTTTTTAGAAAATATCACTGCAATTATATTAATTCATTTTGACAACTTACTTTGACTAGTCCCAGTCACATTCTGAGAAGTCATAAATACATTTTACATTTATAAAACGTGTTTTCAATAGTCATAATGTTAATTAGAAATATCTGAGATAGATTTAAAAATAGATGCAATGGAGAGAGACATATATACTTGCATATAAATTAAAATCAGAAATATCTGCATTTCTGATGTGTAAAATTATGTTTGGTTATTAAAACTGAAACACATTACAGATATTTGTAATTAATATTTTTAAGAGTCATGTTGTAACTGTAGGTACAGTATGTCCAACTGAAAGCTCCAAATAGGTTCCCTCATACTTTCCATAGTCATAATGGTTTGATTACAGATATTTATAAATCGAATTTTGACAAGACAAATATAAATGTAGAAATTAGTACAACACATTAAACTTTAAAACAGCATGTGATCCTCTTAATGTGGTATAGTACTACTAAGATTCCTCTACTTAGGCAGAACGAGGCAGAAGCTGGTTATGTGGAGATGGATACATTTTACTGAATGTGGTACAATTTCCTCCTTTTAATGATTATTATCATGATCAAATTAAGAAGGCATTCAAAAGTTAATAGACTTAAATTTGAAAGTAATTAAGCAGCACTTTTATTCATTTATTTTCCGGACCCGTTTAAATCGGTTAAATCGCAAGGTGCAATATTGGGGGCACCACCCAAGTAGAAGCCTACCAAAATGGGGTGCCAGCTAATCGCAGGCCACACTTAGTCATGCATGTACAAGTCGGTTACCATGTCTTTGGGATGTGGAAGCATAACCAGAGTTCCGGAAGAAATACTCCGCGCAGTTCTGCCTTATCGATACAAATAATGAGCTTGGAGTTGGAAACTTTGTGGCACGAAAGATGGCCAGATAATCACAATTTGTGCAGATAAAGCGACTTACCTGTTCAGAATTATTCGGCTGCATTATGACCGTGTCTGTACGGACGTATAATTGTGGTCCGTTTTGAATTCGGGATCCCGGTGAATGTTACCGCTTATCTGATTTTGCGCGGGTTACTTTGGATAAAATATGCCTGGATGACGGGGTCCAGCGTCGTCAAAGTGAATGAAAGAATGAAAGCATATGAAGTCAGTGCCGTAGGATAGTGCAGCATAGTGATGCGATACGGCAACGATTTATGCATTCTTACCGCACTTGTCAAAGGGGCTGGGCGGAGCGTGTGGTGTGTCCAATTCACTCCCCTCTGGCAGAAATGTCACAAATCAGTGATGTCACTGTATGTCAGTGATGTCACTGTTCCATGTCACTGTATCAGGGCCGCCTAAAATGTACTTTTCTTTAATGGAGTTACTATTGAGAATATTCCTCCCCTTGGGGATACTATAGAAAATAAGGGTGTGTCTGTTTTGTCCCGGTGACTCGTAACGGCGTGTCGTAGAGGTGAACAAACTGACAATAAATTCGGAGTGCTCTCCGAGCCAGCCTGCGCTGCTTCATTACTTTATTTATGGTCAATTCTAAGACAAGAAAGCTCGATGTCATTACATTTTATTTCAAATATTATTCGCCTTTACGATCTGAGCTAACAACCCGTGTGTGAACCCGTTTCAAGGTTTTACGTTCTGGTCAAAATTGGGCGCTCTTAAAGAAAAGGCGCGAGCATGTTTTCTTCGAGTGAAGAGGAACCGTTGAGCTCCAAAAATTGCTCGATTCTTTGTAAGGCATCGAAATCAAAATACGGACTAATTGCACTCAGATATACAGAAGCAGTTAGAGCACAGAGTGTACTGTACTGTTAAGTTTTCCGGGACAGTAGCACAAGCTCACGGGCCAATGTCTCGGTTCTAAAGACCAATGCCTTGCCTTGCGTCACAGACTACTGAGGCGCCTTCATACACTCCGCAGCATCCCGGTCTTACGAGCAGTACGGGCCCCCAAATGTACAGGACGCTTATTACAATAGTTAGGAGCCATTACGCAAGAGCAGCTGCCGTTTAACATGTAATCTTTCTTCTTGTTCTTCTGAATGTAAATAGCATTACTGTACACCGCGATACGCAATGTTTCAATTAAAAAGTAGCATATGCAAGAGAAAACCAAAGAAAATAAAGGGGTTTACAGCAGCCTTCCGTACAGTTTCCTTTATCCTGACCAATGCTCACATGAAATGTGTTGCTGTTATTTTTTACACCTGTGTCCTTAAAACGAAATTGGGTTAAAAATTTTCAGCGTGTTGGGGGCGTGGAAGAACGCAAGCAGTAAAAGACTTCAGAACAGCAAGAAAAGAACAAGCTTCCTAAGGATTCATATGAATATGCACGTTTCCATATCGAGGAGGAATGTGGATGTACGAATAAGGGATGAAACAAAACCTAACAAAACAAAAATTCAAACCCCACCCAAGAGAAAGAGAGGATAGCCTTGAGCAATGGAAAAAAAACATTTTTCCCCTGAATGTAGGCTTATTCTAAGATTTTTTTAATTATAGAAAGTATTCACAGCACATCACTTTTTTCACCTTTTGTTATGTTACAGCCTTATTCCAAAATGGATTAAATTCATTTTTTTCCTCAGAATTCTGCACACAACACTCCATAATGACAACGTGAAAAAAGTTTACTTGAGGTTTTTGCAAATTTATTAAAAATAGAAAAACTGAGAAATCACATGTACATAAGTATTCACAGCCTTTGCTCAATACTTTGTCGATGCACCTTTGGCAGCAATTACAGCCTCAAGTCTTTTTGAATATGATGCCACAAGCTTGGCACACCTATCCTTGGCCAGTTTCGCCCATTCCTCTTTGCAGCACCTCTCAAGCTCCATCAGGTTGGATGGGAAGCGTCGGTGCGCAGCCATTTTAAGATCTCTCCAGAGATGTTCAATCGGATTCAAGTCTGGACTCTGGCTGGGCCACTCAAGGACATTCACAGAGTTGTCCTGAAGCCACTCCTTTGATATCTTGGCTGTGTGCTTAGGGTCGTTGTTCTGCTGAAAGATGAACCGTCGCCCAAGTCTGAGGTCAAGAGCGCTCTGAAGCAGGTTTTCATCCAGGATGTCTCTGTACATTGCTGCAGTCATCTTTCCCTTTATCCTGACTAGTCTCCCAGTTCCTGCCGCTGAAAAACATCCCCATAGCATGATGCTGCCACCACCATGCTTCACTGTAGGGATGGTGCCTGGTTTCCTCCAAACGTGACGCCTGACATTCACAGCAAAGAGTTCAATCTTTGTCTCATCAGACCAGAAAATTTTCTTTCTCATGGTCTGAGAGTCCTTCAGGTGCCTTTTGGCAAACTCCAGGTGGGCTGCCATGTGCCTTTTACTAAGGAGTGGCTTCCGTCTGGACACTCTACCATACAGGCCTGATTGCTGGATTGCTGCTGAGATGGTTGTCCTTCTGGAAGGTTCTCCTCTCTCCACAGAGGACCTCTGGAGCTCTGACAGAGTGACCATCAGGTTCTTGGTCACCTCCCTGACTAAGGCCCTTCTCCCCCGATCGCTCAATTTAGATGGCCGGCCAGCTCTAGGAAGAGTCCTGGTGGTTTCGAACTTCTTCCACTTACGGATGATGGAGGCCACTGTGCTCATTGGGACCTTCAAAGCAGCAGAAATTTTTCTGTAACCTTCCCCAGATTTGTGCCTCGAGACAATCCTGTCTCGGAGGTCTACAGACAATTCCTTTGACTTCGTGCTGGTTTGTGCTCTGACATGAACTGTCAACTGTGGGACCTTATGTGGACAGGTGTGTGCCTTTCCAAATCATGTCCAACCAACTGAATTTACCACAGGTGGATTCCAATTAAGCTGCAGAAACATCTCAAGGATGATCAGGGGAAACAGGATGTACCTGAGCTCAATTTCGAGCTTCACAGCAAAGGTTGTGAATACTTATGTACATGTGCTTTCTCATTTTTTTTATTTTTAATAAATTTGCAAAAACCTCAAGTAAACTTTTTTCACGTTGTCATTATGGGGTATTGTGTGTAGAATTCTGAGCAAAAAAATGAATTTAATCCATTTTGGAATAAGGCTGTAACATAACAAAATGTGGAAAAAGTGATGCGC